>NC_063195.1:32466549-32689737 GCF_017589495.1 Alosa alosa | reverse complement strand
ATGGCGGCAGGTGCATCATAATTCTTAAGTGCTATATAACACAAGCTGCCTCTTCTATGTGTGCCGCGCAGGAGGCGCTGACTAACGCGGTGCTCATTAAAGACATGATTAGAGTCGTGTAAAACAACGTGAGACCCGCGTAAATGGCGTAAGAGGCGGCTGGATTGAACCCGGCGGCGTAATTCTTAAAAGTGCTATATAGCACAAGCGCTGCCTCTTCTATGTGTGCCACGGAGGCGGCTCACTAATGCAGTGCTCATTATATACATGATTAGAGTCTCGTGGCACCGGCTACTGCGTGTGTAGGTCAAAGTCCGACGATGGCGGCATTCCCCTATTTTGTAAAATTGATTTTTATTCCTCTGGGTGTTGCAATTGATATCAATGATTAATATGATTGCCCTCAGTAAAAAGAAGCACAAGAAACAGGGCGCAAAACAGTTACAAACAGTCAGGATTTTGCCTTAATGAGATGTCGCGAAGCGTTGGCAACGGAATGACCAGAGGCGACATCGCGTAAAACATCGTGAGACGGGGAAACGGCCGTAAAGGGCACCGGTGCATCAGGCGGATTCGAACCAGCGGCGTAATTCTTAAAGTGCTATTTAGCACAGCTGCCTCTTCTATGTGTGCCACGGAGATGCTGACTAATGCAGTGCTCATTATATACATGATTAGAGTCTCGTGACACCGGCTACTGCGTGTGTAGGTCAAAGTCGAAGATGATCGCATTCCCCTATTTTGTAAAATTGATTTTTATTCCTCTGGGTGTTGCGATTGATATCAATGATTAATATGATTGCCCTCAGTAAAGAAGCACAAGAAACAGGGCGCCAAACAGTTACAAACAGTCAGGCTCTTGGCTTCATAAAAGATGTCCCTCTTTTAGCGTCGGCAATCGGAATGACCAGAGGGCGGCGTCGCGTAAAACAACGTGAGACCGCGTGGCGGCGTAATGGCGGCAGGTGCATCAGGCGGATTCGAACAGCGACACAATTCTTAAAGTGCTATTTAGCACAGCTGCCTTTTCTATATGTGCCCGCGGAGACTCGGACTAATGCATTGCTCATTATATACATGATTAAGTCTCATGACACCGGCTACTGCGGTGTAGGTCAAAGTCCGAAGATCGCGGCATTCCCCTATTTTGTAAAATTGATTTTTATTCCTCTGGGTGTTGCGATTGATATCAATGATTAATATGATTGCCCTCAGTAAAGAAGCACAAGAAACAGGACGCAAACAGTTACAAACAGTCAGGCTCTTGGCTTCATAAGATGTCGCGAGCGTCGGCAATCACGATGACCAGAGATCGGCGTCGCGTAAAACAACGTGAGACCTGGTAAACGGCGTAAGGGCACCGGTGCATCAGGCGGTTCGAATTTGTAATTCTTTAAAGTGCTATATAGCACAGCGCTGCCTCTTCTATGTGTGCCACGGAGACGCTGACTAATGCAGTGCTCATTATATACATGATTAGAGTCTCAGGCGCCGGCTACTGCGTGTGTAGGTCAAAGTCCGGCGATGCGGCATTCCCCTATTTTGTAAAATTGATTTTTTTATTCCTCTGGGTGTTGCGATTGATATCAATGATTAATATGATTGCCCTCAGTAAAGAAGCACAAGAAACAGGGCGCAAAAACAGTTACAAACAGTCAGGATCTTGCCTTAATGAGATGTCGCTGGCGATTGGCAATCACGAATGACCAGAGGGCGACATCGCGTAAAACAAGGTGAGACCGCGGAAACGGCCGTAAGGGCGGCCGGTGCATCAGGCCGGATTCGAAACAGCGACACAATTCTTAAAGTGCTATTTAGCACAGCGCTGCCTTTTCTATATGTGCCACGGAGACTCGGACTAATGCATTGCTCATTATATACATGATTAGAGTCTCATGACACCGGCTACTGCGGTGTAGGTCAAAGTCCGCTGATCGCGGCATTCCCCTATTTTGTAAAATTGATTTTATTCCTCTGGGTGTTGCGATTGATATCAATGATTAATATGATTGCCCTCAGTAAAGAAGCACAAGAAACAGGACGCAAACAGTTACAAACAGTCAGGCTCTTGGCTTAATAAGATGTCATGGGCGTCGGCAATCACGATGACCAGAGATGGACGTCGCGTAAAACAACGTGAGACCGCGTAAGCGGCCGTAAATGGCGGCAGGTGCATCAGGCGGATTCGAACGGGCGACGTAATTCTTAAAAAGTGCTATATAACACAGCGCTGCCTCTTCTATGTGTGCCACGGAGATGCTGACTAACGCAGTGCTCATTAAAGACATGATTAGAGTCGTGTAAAACAACGTGGAGACGGGTGTAAATGGCGTGGAGGCGGCTGGATTCGAACCGGCGGCGTAATTCTTAAAGATTTGCTATATAGCACAGCTGCCTCTTCTATGTGTTGCCACAGAGGCGCTCACTAATGCAGTGCTCAGTATATACATGATTAGAGTCTCGTGACGCCGGCTACTGCGTGTGTAGGTCAAAGTCCGACGATCGCGGCATTCCCCTATTTTGTAAAATTGATTTTTATTCCTCTGGGTGTTGCAATTGATATCAATGATTAATATGATTGCCCTCAGTAAAGAAGCACAAGAAACAGGACGCAAACAGTTACAAACAGTCAGGATTTTGCCTTAATGAGATGTCGCGGGCGATTGGCAACGGAATGACCAGAGGGCGACATCGCAGTAAAACATCGTGAGACCGCGCGAAACGGCCGTAAGGGCGGCTGGTGCATCAGTCAGTTCAAACTGGCGGCGTAATTCTTAAAGTGCTATTTAACACAGCTGCCTCTTCTATATGTGCCACGGAGACGCTGACTAATGCAGTGCTCATTATATACATGATTAGAGTCTCGAGACGCCGGCTACTGCGTGTGTAGGTCAAAGTCCGACGATCGCAGCATTCCCCTATTTTGTAAAATTGATTTTTATTCCTCTGGGTGTTGCAATTGATATCAATGATTAATATGATTGCCCCCAGTAAAGAAGCACAAGAAACAGGGCGCAAAACAGTTACAAACAGTCAGGCTCTTGGCTTCATAAGATGTCGCGGGCGATCGGCAATGCGATGACCAGAGATCGACGTCGCGTAAAACAACGTGAGACCTGGTAAACGGCCGGATTCGAACCGGCGACGTAATTCTTAAAGTGCTATATAGCACAGCGCTGCCTCTTCTATGTGTGCCACGGAGACGCTGACTAATGCAGTGCTCATTATATACATGATTAGAGTCTCGAGACGCCGGCTACTGCGTGTGTAGGTCAAAGTCCGACGATCGCAGCATTCCCCTATTTTGTAAAATTGATTTTTATTCCTCTGGGTGTTGCAATTGATATCAATGATTAATATGATTGCCCTCAGTAAAGAAGCACAAGAAACAGGACGCAAACAGTTACAAACAGTCAGGATCTTGCCTTAATGAGATGTCGCGGGCGATTGGCAACGGAATGACCAGAGGGCGACATCGCGTAAAACAACGTGAGACCGCGGAAACGGCCGTAAGGGCGGCCGGTGCATCAGGCCGGATTCGAAACAGCGACACAATTCTTAAAGTGCTATTTAGCACAGCGCTGCCTTTTCTATATGTGCCACGGAGACTCGGACTAATGCATTGCTCATTATATACATGATTAGAGTCTCATGACACCGGCTACTGCGGTGTAGGTCAAAGTCCGCTGATCGCGGCATTCCCCTATTTTGTAAAATTGATTTTTATTCCTCTGGGTGTTGCGATTGATATCAATGATTAATATGATTGCCCTCAGTAAAGAAGCACAAGAAACAGGACGCAAACAGTTACAAACAGTCAGGCTCTTGGCTTAATAAGATGTCGCGGGCGATCGGCAATGCGATGACCAGAGAGCGACGTCGCGTAAAACAACGTGAGACCGCGTAAACGGCCGTAAGGGCACCCGGTGCATCAGGCCGGATTCGAACCGGCGACGTAATTCTTAAAGTGCTATATAGCACAGCGCTGCCTCTTCTATGTGTGCCACGGAGATGCTGACTAATGCAGTGCTCATTATATACATGATTAGAGTCTCATGACACCGGCTACTGCGGTGTAGGTCAAAGTCCGCTGATCGCGGCATTCCCCTATTTTGTAAAATTGATTTTTATTCTTCTGGGTGTTGCGATTGATATCAATGATTAATATGATTGCCCTCAGTAAAGAAGCACAAGAAACAGGACGCAAACAGTTACAAACAGTCAGGCTCTTGGCTTCATAAGATGTCGCGGGCGATCGGCAATGCGATGACCAGAGATCGACGTCGCGTAAAACAACGTGAGACCGCGTAAACGGCCGTAATGGCGGCAGGTGCATCAGGCCGGATTCGAAACAGCGACACAATTCTTAAAGTGCTATTTAGCACAGCGCTGCCTTTTCTATATGTGCCACGGAGACTCGGACTAATGCATTGCTCATTATATACATGATTAGAGTCTCATGACACCGGCTACTGCGGTGTAGGTCAAAGTCCGCTGATCGCGGCATTCCCCTATTTTGTAAAATTGATTTTTATTCCTCTGGGTGTTGCGATTGATATCAATGATTAATATGATTGCCCTCAGTAAAGAAGCACAAGAAACAGGACGCAAACAGTTACAAACAGTCAGGCTCTTGGCTTAATAAGATGTCGCGGGCGATCGGCAATCACGATGACCAGAGAGCGGCGTCGCTATATAGCGTAAAACAACGTGGAGACGGCGTGCGAACGGCCGTAAGGGCACCGGTGCATCAGGCGGATTCAAACGGCGGCGTAATTCTTAAAGTGCTATATAGCACAGCGCTGCCTCTTCTATATGTGTGCCCGGAGATGCTGACTAATGCAGTGCTCATTATATACATGATTAGAGTCTCGTGACGCCGGCTACTGCGTGTGTAGGTCAAAGTCCGAAGATCGCGGCATTCCCCTATTTTGTAAAATTGATTTTTATTCCTCTGGGTGTTGCAATTGATATCAATGATTAATATGATTGCCCTCAGTAAAGAAGCACAAGAAACAGGACGCAAACAGTTACAAACAGTCAGGATCTTGCCTTAATGAGATGTCGCTAGGCGATTGGCAATGGAATGACCAGAGATTACATCGCGTAAAACAACGTGAGACCGCTGAAAGCGGCCGTAAAAGCGGCTGGTGCATCAGGCGGTTCAAACTGGCGGCGTAATTCTTAAAGTGCTATTTAGCACAGCGCTGCCTCTTCTATGTGTGCCCGCGGAGACGCTGACTAATGCATTGCTCATTATATACATGATTAGAGTCTCATGACGCCCGGCTACTGCGTGTGTAGGTCAAAGTCCGCTGATCGCGGCATTCCCCTATTTTGTAAAATTGATTTTTATTGCTCTGGGTGTTGCAATTGATATCAATGATTAATATGATTGCCCTCAGTAAAGAAGCACAAGAAACAGGACGCAAACAGTTACAAACAGTCAGGCTCTTGGCTTAATAAGATGTCGCGGGCGATCGGCAATGCGATGACCAGAGAGCGACGTCGCGTAAAACAACGTGAGACCTGGTAAACGGCCGGATTCGAACCGGCGACGTAATTCTTAAAGTGCTATATAGCACAGCGCTGCCTCTTCTATGTGTGCCACGGAGACGCTGACTAATGCAGTGCTCATTATATACATGATTAGAGTCTCGAGACGCCGGCTACTGCGTGTGTAGGTCAAAGTCCGACGATCGCAGCATTCCCCTATTTTGTAAAATTGATTTTTATTCCTCTGGGTGTTGCAATTGATATCAATGATTAATATGATTGCCCTCAGTAAAGAAGCACAAGAAACAGGACGCAAACAGTTACAAACAGTCAGGATCTTGCCTTAATGAGATGTCGCAGGCGTTGGCAATGGAATGACCAGAGAGCGACATCGCGTAAAAACAACGTGAGACCCCTTTGAACGGCCGTAAGGGCGGCGGTGCATCAGGCGGATTCGAAACAGCGACACAATTCTTAAAGTGCTATTTAACACAGCGCTGCCTTTTCTATATGTGCCCGCGGGAGACTCGGACTAATGCATTGCTCATTATATACATGATTAGAGTCTCATGACACCGGCTACTGCGGTGTAGGTCAAAGTCCGCTGATCGCGGCATTCCCCTATTTTGTAAAATTGATTTTTATTCCTCTGGGTGTTGCGATTGATATCAATGATTAATATGATTGCCCTCAGTAAAGAAGTACAAGAAACAGGACGCAAACAGTTACAAACAGTCAGGCTCTTGGCTTCATAAGATGTCGCGGGCGATCGGCAATGCGATGACCAGAGATCGACGTCGCGTAAAACAACGTGAGACCGCGTAAACGGCCGTAATGGCGGCAGGTGCATCAGGCGGTTCAAACAGCGACACAATTCTTAAAGTGCTATTTAGCACAGCTGCCTTTCTATATGTGCCACGGAGACTCGGACTAATGCATTGCTCATTATATACATGATTAGAGTCTCATGACACCGGCTACTGCGGTGTAGGTCAAAGTCCGCTGATCGCGGCATTCCCCTATTTTGTAAAATTGATTTTTATTCCTCTGGGTGTTGCGATTGATATCAATGATTAATATGATTGCCCTCAGTAAAGAAGCACAAGAAACAGGACGCAAACAGTTACAAACAGTCAGGCTCTTGGCTTAATAAGATGTCGCGGGCGATCGGCAATGCGATGACCAGAGAGCGACGTCGCGTAAAACAACGTGAGACCGCGTAAACGGCCGTAAGGGCACCCGGTGCATCAGGCCGGATTCGAACCGGCGACGTAATTCTTAAAGTGCTATATAGCACAGCGCTGCCTCTTCTATGTGTGCCACGGAGATGCTGACTAATGCAGTGCTCATTATATACATGATTAGAGTCTCGTGACGCCGGCTACTGCGTGTGTAGGTCAAAGTCCGAAGATCGCGGCATTCCCCTATTTTGTAAAATTGATTTTTATTCTTCTGGGTGTTGCGATTGATATCAATGATTAATATGATTGCCCTCAGTAAAGAAGTACAAGAAACAGGACGCAAACAGTTACAAACAGTCAGGCTCTTGGCTTCATAAGATGTCGCGGGCGATCGGCAATGCGATGACCAGAGATCGACGTCGCGTAAAACAACGTGAGACCGCGTAAACGGCCGTAATGGCGGCAGGTGCATCAGGCCGGATTCGAACGGGCGACGTAATTCTTAAAGTGCTATATAACACAGCGCTGCCTCTTCTATGTGTGCCACGGAGACGCTGACTAACGCAGTGCTCATTAAAGACATGATTAGAGTCGTGTAAAACAACGTGAGACCGCGTAAATGGCCGTAAGGGCGGCTGGATTCGAACCGGCGACGTAATTCTTAAAGTGCTATATAGCACAGCGCTGCCTCTTCTATGTGTGCCACGGAGACGCTCACTAATGCAGTGCTCATTATATACATGATTAGAGTCGCGTGACGCCGGCTACTGCGTGTGTAGGTCAAAGTCCGACGATCGCGGCATTCCCCTATTTTGTAAAATTGATTTTTATTCCTCTGGGTGTTGCAATTGATATCAATGATTAATATGATTGCCCTCAGTAAAGAAGCACAAGAAACAGGACGCAAACAGTTACAAACAGTCAGGATTTTGCCTTAATGAGATGTCGCGGGCGATTGGCAACGGAATGACCAGAGGGCGACATCGCGTAAAACATCGTGAGACCGCGGAAACGGCCGTAAGGGCGGCTGGTGCATCAGTCCGGATTCGAACTGGCGACGTAATTCTTAAAGTGCTATTTAACACAGCGCTGCCTCTTCTATGTGTGCCACGGAGACGCTGACTAACGCAGTGCTCATTATATACATGATTAGAGTCTCGTGACGCCGGCTACTGCGTGTGTAGGTCAAAGTCCGACGATCGCGGCATTCCCCTATTTTATAAAATTGATTTTTATTCCTCTGGGTGTTACAATTGATATCAATGATTAATAGGATTGCCCTTAGTAAAAAAACACAACAAACAGGACGCAAAGTTGTCACCAGAAACATATTCACCTGCAACACAAATAAACGAATATGGAAACAAGAGCGCTCAGGCGCCTACAGACAGACCCTCATCTCCAGATTCCAGAATCTGTATTCAGAGCCAGATCCTGAGAGAACTAAGATAGACCCTCACTCTCTGCCTTGTATAAATATCTGAAGTACACTGGATCAGTACTTTTTAAGTCATGTTAGTGGACAGACGGACGGAGGGACCCGATTACAATACCCTCTCTTACTATATAACTTAACATTGCCTAGTAAGTAGCCTCGGTGCCATCGGTTGTTGAGACACAGCTGTGCGCAGTTTCACGCGAGTCATCATTGCACTTGGACATTTTCAGCCGGTTGGAAATTGGACTAATTTTATTCTTAATTTTATTTATTAATTTATTTGTTGTCTGTCTTGTATGTCTTGGTGTCACGGGTACGCTGGCGACTACGCCGCTCCGTCTGGCATCTTTTGTGTTTGTTATTCCTTAAATGTAGTTCTATGTCTTGGTGTCACGGGTACGCTGGCGACTACGCCGCCGTCCGTATTTTGTCTTTGTTAGTCTATGTGTCAATGACAATGTCTTAGCCTACATGTGGAGCGCTTTGGGTTGCACTCTGTGCACGTTAAATGCGCTATACAAATAAAACTGACTTGACTTGGCAATGGTCCCTAAACAGCTGTCTACCATAATATTTTCAGCCAGAAATAAATATTCTTTTAAACTCTTAAACTCTTAAGATTTAGGCCTACTCCAACTCCCAACCCAAGAATACAACGCGCATTGAATGACCTATACCGTAATAGTGTAGTTTGCTATATGAACTTGAACTTAAACCATACATAACATGTAGTGGGCTAAAAAGACATTGCTAGTCAATGACGTCATGGCGTCAAATTGTTCTAAAAACGCGTCGTGTCAAACTGTTCTGTTCGTTTCTATAGTAATGGAATGTTTGATATTTGGAATGTTGCAGAAAACATTACTTTAGCAAAACAATTTCGACGAGCGGCAATACAGATTTTCTTGAAGAAAAATTTATCGACTTTTCTCCTCACTTTGCATAAGGACTTTTGTCTGGTCAGAAAAAAACGCTACACAGTATGCAGGACAGACCGGAGGTAATTAATATTGATGTAATTTGGCACTTATCTGCCAATTCCGTGGTCTTGTGTCAGGTTTGAACGCAAATGTGGCCTAACGTTAGCTTAAAATCTAAAAATTAGCTATCCCACCAAGTTAGACTTTTAGTTTTATTTTCCAACATTACAGTGCAGTTTATAGCATATATTGTTGCGTCCCTTATCAGTGGTAGGCCTACTGTCATCACGTTAAGTTGGATCAAAGTTTAGCTATGGAACATGATGCTAACATTGATGTTGAAAGTAAAAACTAAAATCGTCTGATTATGGGTTTTCCTCTGTATTAGTGTCTGTCGTACTGCTTGTGCTACAAGAAGAAGGCTGGCTTCTGTCTGGACAGGGTGTCCTACAACGAAAAAGTAAAGTTCCTCTGTTTAAGGGAAAAAAAAAACATGAACATGAACAACACAATATATTGGCTATGTCTTCTTACCCATTTTTTACTTTTCTCTCATAGAAGGTACTCCTGAGACTGTTCTTGAATCTTCAGGAGCAGGGCTCAGTGAACGTCTATATTACAGTTGAGGATGTCATGGAATGGTTTTTCCGCCATGAGAGGAAGATGCTCAAAGACTGGTTAGTAATATCAGAGGTCTAGTGCTTAAAATGGAAAGAAACAATTTCATTGAAAAATAAATAAGAACAGAACATGACACCTCTCTCATTATTGTTTAGGTTCCCTGAGTTAAAAGAGTCATGTGATGACGAAACCTGGCTGGTAAGTTAGATAACTACTTTATAGCCTAGTTAGGCTAATCCATTACAGGGGCTGAAAAGCTTTTCCATGTCAAAAATATGACTTGTTATGCATAGGCTACTGTCGAATACACATTCAGGATCTGTAGTCCTTTTGAGCTGATAATAATTAAAGATTAATGTGTCATTTTAGGCCTGGCAGGTCAATGCCCATCTCAGGATGCAGGACATTGAGCAGGAGGTCAGGAGAGAGCTGATCGTCAGACATCTGTCCAGTGTGTCTCGTGAGGGCAATGAGCTGCAGGATTGTGAACAACATGTCCCCTCAGCTCCGTCTGATCTGTGAGTCACATTCAGTGATCAACTATTGACTCAGAAATACGGCACCTTGAGTGTATTTAGCTATAAGTTTCAAGTTCAAGTTAAGTTTGCTGTCATATAATGGCAAAGTATCATCATTAGTGGATATGAAATTCAATAGTCTCAATCAGTGTAAGTCAACTCCACTTTGCATAGTAAGTTCAAATGGAATTCCAAAACAGTACTGAATTACATGGTAATTTTCAGTCTGAAGTGCAAGTAAGATACAGAAAATATAAACTAAAGTGGCTAGTGGTATTATGGTGTGCACATCCAAAACAGTAAACACAAAGCCCTCTAGCCCTCTTCCATATAGTCTGTGATGGTCTGTATCCCACTCCACATGTGAATGATGTTTAAAGTCACTGTAATGTGACTCCATCTTTCCCCTGCCTGCATTGTTATTATTGTATTATTATTATTAACAAAATGACATGTTGTTGAAAAAAGCAGAATTTCACACAATCTCTTTTTGCCAACAGAGAGTCACCTGAGAAGCGTCCAGATGACCTCAAGATTCATCTTCTGAGGAGAATCTTGAGTGACCTTGAGATTGAGCTCCAGTATTATCAGTGCTCTCGTCTACACACCCGGCTAGAGGTGGTGGCGGACCTGGTCACCAGACTGATCTACACCATGAAGACAGATCCCAGTGGCACTCCTTACCATGGGTCCTCCATGCAGCTGACAGAGCTGTCCGTGGATATTGCCCGTGCAGTGCTGAGGAGGTTGTCCTCTACTTTACCAATGTCAAACCTACAAGCACACTACTCCCGTCCAGCGGCTGCTAGGATGACCCACTCCATCCATCACAAGCTTGTGAAGGCCATGTATACTGCTGATGCCATGAAGAAGTTCTTGTGCACCGGCGATGAGACTCTAATGGCCACCGTCATTGACTTTGTGTCAGTGAAAGTTACCAGGCTTTTTCAGATGTCTTTTCAAAGGCCTTCACAACCACCCTCCATCTTGAGACTGTTCATGATCGCTAGTAACTACAAGAGTTCACCAACTACTGCTCAGAAGCTGGTGATTCACATTGAGGCAGTGACTTCAGTTTTGACACTTGTGTTGCTGCAGATGTACTCTCAGGAAGACACAGGATTTACATTCGAAGCTCATAATTGGCCACTGATTGAGCATGTGGTAAACAGACTGTCTCACTCTGGTGTGAAAGTCACAAAGAAGAAAGCTAAAGTCAATTGTTATTTCAACATGAATGAGGTGGTTTGTATGGTGAACTCCATCTGTAAAGATGTATTCAGAATGTATGGCAGCATGAAATCTCTCATGGAGGCATTATCCAATAAGAACAGGATGGTGTCCAGAGACATTGGCCGTCTGGTGTCTGTCCAACTTGAGATGGTATGCCGCAATAGGAAAATGGAGACACTGCCATTTGAGCTGCCACCTTGCCCTGACCTGGAAAAGGTCATATGTGGTGTAGTGGCAAGATTTGTCCATGCCCTTGTCCCAGTAACGATGGCGGATAAGGACGACCTAATCATATGCCTTCTACTGGTGGACCAGATTCGTTTTCTCACCAAAGTGACTCTTTTCCAGTCCCAGGAAGCCAATTATCTTTCCTGTCACCTCAAAGATCTCTCATCGGATACAATCGAACAACTAGGTGACATGGTTTATAATCAATACGCAGAGTCCTTCCCGTTGTATGACGTTCAGGACCAGTTACACACATTAGTGATGGATAAACATCAGAGCTATATGATCAGTACCATGATTACAACAACTCTGCAGGATTACGTGACACTACTTGATAACATCTCCTGTGAGGAACACAAGGAGGCACCTACCTCAAGTGCACCACAGCCACCTCCTGGATTCACTCTACCTGATGCACCACCTGTTGTGAAGCCACCTCCTGGATTCACTCTACCTGATGCATCACCTGTTGTGAAGGCACCTCCTGGATTCACTCTACCTGATGCATCACCTGTTGTGAAGCCACCACCAGGTTTTACTGTACCTCCTGCCACCTCAGCTGCAGTGAGACCACCACCAGGGTTTCATCTACCTGATGCATCACCTGTTGTGAAGCCATCACCAGGTTTTACTGTACCTCCTGCCACCTCAGCTGCAGTGAGACCACCACCAGGGTTTCATCTACCTGCCACGTCACCTGCAGTGAAGCCACCACCAGGTTTTACGGTACCTCCTGCCACCTCAGCTGCCGTGAGACCACCACCTGGATTTGATCTTCCTGCCACTTCACCTGTAGTGAAGCCACCTCCTCGGTTTGATCAGCCTGCCATATCACCTGCAGTGAAGCCACCTCCTGGGTTTGATCTGCCTGCCTCCTCAGCTGTAGTGAAGCCACCACCAGGTTTTACTGTACCTCCTCCCACCTCAGCTGCAGTGAAGCCACCTCCTGGGTTCCTGCTTCCAGATGCATCCCCTGCAGTGAAGCCACCTCATGGTTTTACTCTACCTGATGCATCCCCTGCAGTCAAACCCCCACCAGGGTTCCCTTTGCCTGTAACATCACCTGCAGTACGACCACCTCCTGGGTTTGCTCTGCCCAACCCTTCACCTGCAGTGAAGCCACTTCCTGGTTTTACTATAACGGACACATTGCCTGCAGTGAAGCCTCCTCCTGGGTTTGCCTTACCCAATGCCTCAGCTGCAGTCCGAGCAGTGAAGCCTCCTTCTGAGCTCCTGGTTGCAGACGTCTCACCTGCAGCACAGCCCCCGTCTGGGTTTCTCCTTTCTGAGTGCACGAGACCTGAATTGTGCCCAGAAGTTCCAGATTGGGAGATGGAGGATGAGGCTCAAGACATTGAGAAGAATCATCATGTGGTAGGTTCTATACCATTCTAAAAGGTCTTTTGAAAATAATTATATGTGTTGCTTAATTTCCTTGTAGTTTTGGTTGTGGTTATGACATAAACCAATCATCATTAACTTGATTTAAATTTTGTTCTCAGTGTGCACAAGACAAAGCAATGACAGTAACATCCAATGACTCAAAAGATGTCCAGAATCATGCAGCACTGCCATCTGGTAAGTTGCCCTCATCCATATAGAACATCATTTTATTTCTTATCTTGCACATGCATGTGCATTTTAATATCTGCAACTACTTCTTTTGTCAGAGAGAGTCAAGTCCACCAAGAAGAAGGGACTGAAGGCCTTTCTGCAGAAGATAAGGAAGGCGTTGAGATTTCGGGCATCCTCCAGTGACTCAGAGGGAGGCGCGCTGAGGCTCTCTAGAAGTCACTAAAAAAACAAACAAACAAAAAACTTTAAAAACATGAATTCATTTTGACATTACCCTTATTTCTACGGAACCATTAATTAACCATTAATACATAAGTAACGTGTGTATGTATTAGTGGTCAATAAGGTCTGTCTTAAACACTACACATTTATTAAGTCTTTATTCAGCAATGTGTTCTTACTCAATAAGTGATTTATTTTAGTTGGTCTTGATCTAAGGTTGTTGATATATAGTATGGATGAAAATAGAAACTCTATAGCCTTCTAATACATTGTCATAATATGTTACTATTCTGTCATTGTAAGTCACATATTCAGACATTGTATTAGGAGTTTATTTGAGTCAGAGAATTCTGTATTTTTGAGCCATACTGTATACCAGTAACCTTACATCAACACCAAATAGCTGTTTATTAAGGATTAGAATAAATAATTGATTAAGATTAAGACATTGTTCATTAAAGACTTGTGAATAAATGTGAATTAATACTTAATACAGACCTTCTTGAGCACTAATACATACACATATTAGTTATGTATATTAATAATATGTGTTCCCTAAACTAAAGTGTTACACTATTCTCATTAGTGAATAAAATTATTTTATTACTAAAAACTGTGTTCATGCTTTGCTCATCACATGCAACATGCAACCCCCTGGGAAGGTGAAGTTGGACAATTAAATACTGACCGGTTGCTGAAAATGGGACTTGCTGAAAATGGACATGAATTTAAAATCATTAATTTCCAGAAATAATAGCCATTTAAGATTCACTCACTTAGTGAATATATTCTGGGGACTCGCGATTAGAAAATTTTCCCAACTATAGAATTGTGACTGGTGTAGATTTTGGGCTAACTTTGAAATCATTGATCCAGTCTAACCAATCACATTGATCAGGGATTCCTAGCGTTACTTTCTACTTTGCCTAAACTTTACAAACCGTCAATAAACCACGTTGTCAGCATAGACTGTATAAGAAAGGGTTGTCAGTCAGGAAAAATGTATGTAGATCTTTTACTCTACATAAATGAAGCAATTTTCAATGTTTGCAGGCGATGCTACTACCATTTACCAAAGCCAGTTTTGATAGCGTCATCCCCTCTCGTCGCTGATTGGCTTGTCCTCTAATGGAAATGTTAAGAGAATCATGGTGTTCCAGACTAGCATCTCCCTGAGAAGAGATGTAGGTGGGTGTGGCCTGGCTACAATAAATGTAACCAGTATCTGTGGTCCTATCCATTTAATTTAAAGGAGAATTCCGGTGTGATATTGACCTAAAGTGTATTGAAACATGATACCGAGTGTGAACGTATGTCTCATAGTGATTTATTTGCATGGCTAGCCAGATGCCGAAGCACCACTATTGAAAAAGCTGTTGGTAGCATTGGCTAACTAGCGCCAGATTTTGGAGTGCAGGGGACAAGCCGAGATGGGCTATGAGACATACATACGTTCACACTCGGTATCATGTTTCAATACACTTTAGGTCAATAGCACACCGGAATTCTCCTTTAAACATTGGGCCGGACCAAACACTCAATCAATTTACTCAACTAACATTAGCTTTGGGACTGCAGTTGCAATAGTCCCACCCCGATCTGCACCCTCAGCCAGGGGCTTCCCTCAGAGTTTGCCCTGGCAATTGTCATTCACACTAGCCGTCATCTGTATTGGGACACATTCAAGGCACACTCCTCCCCTCAGATCTGACTAGACTGGCTGGTTACACAAACTCCAAACACGTTGTCTGAACAGACAGCTTTATTCTGACAATCAAATGTTCATCACACATGGCCATTCTCTAGCTAAAGGAGGACATCTAGCAAAAGGGGGACATCTTGTATTGGCTTGAGATTTAATTGGAATCACTGTATACTTACAACACCGGTACCTTGTCTTACAACAGACAACAGTATATTTACAAAAAAAGCCCTTTCTCTTAAAGTACTGAGTGAACAGAACAGAGACTGAGACAAATTCACAGAGTGATTAAGTGGCATTTTGACATCATGTATCCCCAATTGCCCCAAAAGTGTGTTTAGACCTTAGTCAAATGTTCAGCATATGGTTTGATTGTGAAGCCAGACTTCTCTCTCTGAGCTTACATTATCAGTTTATTATCAACAGCCACACCCCCACCTGATTCTGACGGACAGATTTAACGTGTGGTACTACTTGACACAGCACACAAAAGCACAGCATCCCAGACAACTCGGAAGTCAGATATTTCCTTGTTGAAATCTCCCAATTTCATTCCAGACAAACTGGAACGGAGAAGTCGAGTGTCAGAGTTCTCACTTCTGAACTCGGTCTAAGTCGATCTACCCCAACTTGAAGGTTGGAATTGAAGTCTGACCTCCGACGTTCGAGTTGTTTGGAATGCAGCATTACAGAGACAATCAATAGTGAGCATTGTGATGTCCTCTGATGGCTATGGTTCACTCGCGTCACTGTCTGGATCAGAGTCACTGTAGTCCGCTACAAGAGACCGGACGAGACAGGAGCTCCTTGCGTGATCTCCATCTGTCCCACAATCCCCTCCGGGTGCCCATCTTCCCGTCACGCCATTTGAGGTCGTCTCTCCACTTGCATTTACACACCTGAACGTCTCCTTTCCTTCCAGATGAATCTGTGTCACGTTCAAATTTGTCCCTGTGGATTCCCCCGTCTCGTGCGAATGGTTCCCTCCTGTGGTGCAAGAGGCAGCCGCTGTAGAACTATTCCCAGGGTCTGAGCTTCGACGCTGGGTAGTGGCTGCCGCCGCCGATATCTCGGGCCGGGGCTCCTCGGTGCGTCTGCGCACCAGGCTCAGGGCGCTGGAGGCCGGGGAGCTGCTGAGGGCCTTGGTGGCGGCCGCCCCTTTGCCCTGCTGGCTCAGCTTCTGCAGGAGGCTGCCTGCAGCGCTCCCTGGTGGAGCGGCGGGGGAGGTGAACCACGAGCGGGAGGAGATCTCCTTACGCTTGCTCTGCTGCCGGTCGTCGTAGGCTGAGAAGGGAAAGAACAGAACACATGGTTCAGGTACAGGTTACTTTATTTGTAGCCATAAGTAAATCTAGTGTGCAGAACGAGTCCTCATAGACAACACATGTAGAAACAGACAGGCACTTGTCACGCATCATCCAACTTAACATTCATTATACAGGCAACTACAAGGACACATTGAAGTACTCAAGGGTCCAGTCCTTCCTAAAACATTAGATTATAATAAAATAAAGTAATTAGAACCAATCAATAAATAAAGATAAAATAAATAACAAAGCAAAATATATAAAACTAAATAAAAATGAAATACAGAGAGAGAACAAAATAGAAAGAAAGAATGAACGAACGAAAGAAAGAAACAAACAAACAAACAGAAATAACAATGGTCCTCACAGTCAGGGCTTTGGAAGGTGAGCAGCGCTGCTAGCTTCTTGTCCTCCTCCTTCTCCGGAACCAGCGAGATGGACAGATTGGTCCTCTTCCTCACTGCATCGTCCTTCTCCTCCTGCTCCACTATCACCTTCTTCTCAACCTGTGACAAACAAACAAACAAACAAACAAACAGGAAAGACAGACTCAGACCAAGCCCAAAACAGAGGCAGAGGGACATACAATCAACAGCCAGCAGAAGCCGTGCAGTGATGCCAGAGGGAGTTTACATTTACAGCTGCTGAGTCTTTTCACGCGGAATGGACCTAACGGAAGGTTTCAAAGGCACTGAAAAATCAGATAAGCTGCACCGTCTGTCTGATGACACAGAATGGCCGATCAATAAAGGCAGACAAACTTAAAACATTTGCACAACAACAAGAAACTGGGGGGAGATTATGTGAGAACTAAATGGACACAAATGCCCACCCTGAACTTTCTGCGGAGGCTGCTGTTGAGCTGGAAGTCGTCCTTCCAGGCGGACTGGTGGTCCTGGAGCTCGTTGAGGGAGGGCAGGGCCGCTCGCAGCTTCTCCTTGTCCTTCCCACCGTGGTCCAGCTTATACATGGCATCCGTCTCCAGCTTCTGTTTCTCGCTGTGCTCTACAGAGACACAGACAAACACAGGCAAATAGTGTGAGAGCGAGAGATATATATAACGATATATATATATATATAATAGAGTACTGCATTTGAATGAGGAACTGATTGAGTAAGGCTGGATATAACCCCAGTATCAGTAAACACTGAAACCCATCACTGTGCTTTTGCCATGTGTGAATGAGGGCTGGGCTGTTGAGCACGGTCAAGTCTGCAAAGGGATACATGATTGATAATGGTCTGGAGAGATTTTGCCTTTTTGACCATTTTAAACAAATTCCAAGTATTCCTTCTCAAATGCTGAAAACTCAAGATGTTCATAAAGTAGTGGGGTTCTGTGTATGGTGGATGTAGCTGGACTGAGTGTGAGGAGTGTGGACGCTACCTGTGTTGAGGACTAAGCTTGGACGCTACCTGTGGTGAGGACTAAGCTTGGACGCTACCTGTGGTGAGGACTGAGGAGTGTGGACGCTACCTGTGGTGAGGACTAAGCGTGGACGCTACCTGTGGTGAGGACGGAGCGTGGGGAGAGTGGACGCTACCTGTGGTGAGGACTGAGTGTGGACGCTACCTGTGGTGAGGATCTGCTCGTTCTCAGCCATGTCCCAGCGCTCCTCCTTGCGCTGGGCGCCGCTCACAATCACATAGTCACAGTTGGCAGGGTCCGTCTGCATCTCGATGTAGTTCACACAAAGGTGACACTTCATCCTGAACCTGTGGCCAGTGAAACACAAGAGCACACACACATGCTCAAACACACGCACAAGCACACATATGCACAAACACACACACAAGCCTGGGCTTGTTCTGGGCTAGAAATGGTCCCATCAAACATGAGACTAAAGTCAGCACCGATAAAATCAAACCCCTTGGGTTACCTTTTTCACCAAACAAATGTTGTGATACATTAGTCTGCAATGAATACTAAAAATACAATAATAACACTATTAATAATGTAACCATATCCTCTTCACCTGTATATGGGTGTGGTGTAGTAGTTCCCCACTTTCTTCTTCTCTGCATTATATCGAACACCCATGCCAATGTGGTTCTTACAGCCATCACACCAAATATTGTAGGGCATCTCAAATCTGAAAAAGAGGAAACAAGACCCAGTAGTACAGCTTTAGGTTACTTTAGGTTACATATTGCAGACTATCACCACTACAGATGAAGTCAACAAATACAATATAACTTGCAGCTGATGTGTCTCACCTGATGATGAGGATGCCCTGGGAGAGCTTCCTTGCCCTCTCTCGGAGAGGGTGGCTGTTATTGTATCCATTAATGGAGCCATGCTGATTGGGTAAAATGAGTACAGTCATTAGTATCAACTTACACGTTACGAAAATGTATGTTGATCTGAGAATACTACATCCTATGACCTGTTCCTGTGATCTGTTATTCTTACCTTTACTGGGTCGAAATCAGGGGGGTAGTACTTGTTCACTCCTTTCCTTTCACCCTATAGTGGAGGAGGGCAAATAGACTTCATTCTCAGCACAGATAGACTTCTGCAATACTGAGCTTAATTAAATCATGTTCAAAAGACAAGAGACACTAACCATGTTGACAGCTGAATCGTCTTGGTGACTTCAGTCAAATAAGATGTGGAACACCGACCTGCCAACCAAATTATTAAATTGATCTAGTTAATTATCCAAATATACCTACTTTAACATTGCCTTGCCAAAATCCACGTGTCACTTTACTTATAAAGTTAGCTCAACAGCCTGCTAGCTGCTGGTCAGCTGCCTGTTAGCAATCATAACAACACTGCCTACATAGGAAAGTGTTTAACATAAAGAAAAACGTACAATCTCGCCCATACGTTTTCAATAATGCGTGAAAGGGGGGTAGCAATAAGGTTAAACAGGTAAAATACCACCTCGTTGGTCCGTCAGATAGGTAACGTATATTTAGAAGGCTTGTTTGCAATGTTGACGACCATAACTAGCGAGCTAACATTAGCTAAACAGACTGGTATCTCTGATAAAGATTACATCCACTGAACTAATCCATATAATGACAATCCATAAACAGGTACTTCATGTCTTATGTGCGCACATACATGTTATCCAAAAAGCAATAGATTTAGATGAAAATGTATTTCGTTACATAAGAGCTGAAAGCTACCTGCAAATGATCAACTTCCACCTCTTCTTCTTTTACTTTAGCCCAACAGTGGAGCCCTTTAATATAGATTCAGCTACTGCCACCCAGTGGTGTCGGTCTGTATTTACGGTGACACATCCCATTAGCTCTCAGGTATTTAAATAGTCAAAATGGTTAATTGTGGATCTTGTATGGAAGGTTCAAGTTTTGAAAGTTTCATTCCACCAGTTATACTAGGCAATGCTCCACAGCAAGACATACATAAACCTTTGCCCCTCAATTATATTCACCATTCAAGACCTGTCACAAAATGTCCAAAACGTATTCCAAAGAGGAGGTGGGTGGTTTTAAATCACAAACCTTCTCAATGACAGAGGAAACGAGGAAATGTGTGGTTTGAATGCTTTATTGGGGGAAGGGAGAGGGGGACGGGGATTGTGACATTATACAAAAAATATATAGCAAGCTCTCAAATGTAAGCACCTCAGTAAGAGTCATGAAGACATGAGAATCAGAGAGAGCAAATAGGGAGTTAGACTGTAGTCCATCACATTAGACAAAGAAGAGTTTTAGGCTCGGGGAGGATATGTTTTTGACCCCAGAAATCAGAGCCATTTTGTGTCTGACCAGTCTGACCTCTATGAAGCTGAAATGGTCAAACTATTATTTAGAAAAAAAGAACAAAATCACACAAACTGGGGCTGTAATCAGTGCACATCAACTGGCATCGTACAACATAAGTTAGACAAAAAAAAATATAATAAAAAATAATATTAACGCCACTCTACAAATGCAGTTCCCTGGAATTAGACTGAAAATCTCATTTCATTAAATACTGGTTGCAACGGTCTAAGGCAACATTTTCTTAGTTAATAAAAAAAAGGGGTGACACACTGCGCAAGAATGAAGCTATACAAGTTATTCCTTTTCATTTCATGGGTTTGTCTCATTTACACTGTACAGAGTCCATGTTCCTTCAGGATTCCTTTGGCCTGCGCAGCCAAAATACGAGGCTCATTCGTAACCAATTTCCAGACATCGTAATCCGACACAATATATACAAATACAGACTTACAGCACACACATCCATATGCACAGGGGGCCTTTCCTATCCACCGAGCTCTTGTTGAGGTTCCTGGGCAGGTCACCAGAGGAGCACGTGCTTCAGCAGAGTGTGACGGACAGGAAGCGCCACACAGCACACTGCTATACCAGTTACACCCCCTCAGCGGTTAACCATGTTCACCTGACTACAGAATACTGAACCACATTATGTTCCATTCAAGCATCAGAATGGTCCATTTTGTCGTGAGAATCACTTAGCATAAATAAGGGGGAGGGACAATGTGTCAAACGTTTGTGGGTTCATTGGGAGATTCCGATTCATACAGAGGAAACAAAACAAATAAAGAATAAAAACTGAAAACTGGTCTCAGGTGTGTTTTTCAGGGGTTTTCTATACACCTTAGTCAGGGGAATGAGCACAGAAACAAATGTGCTTTGTAACTAACTGAAATGAGGATTCATGGCCTCCTCTACTACTGGGGTGTCCGACCCCTGCTATACCAAACGCCACAGTCTATGGGCAGTGGCCCTTACGTAAACAGGCACTACATATATTCCACTAGGCGGACAGCGATGAGGTGTAAGCATTATTTGCCCTTTAACTGTTAGGGAAAAAAACACTCTCTGCATGAACTTCCCCCTGCATGATTGTCTCATCATAGAAAAATTGAACAAAAGGTCAGTACAAATCAAGAGGAATTATGTTGTCTTTTTTGACAACATGTGTTAACAATGTAAGCCAATACAAAATGCCAACATTTTCCAGAATTTAAACTAGGCATTGAATTTGAAAATCGATAATATGACCAACATCTGGGCCTGGGCTACTCACACTTGAGTATACTGATGCATGGTTGTACAGACAACAGAGAACACATATAAGCAACATGTTATGTCTGGGGATTACTACAACATATGAATGTAAGAAAACAAAACACAGACAAAACAAATACAAACAAACAAACAATGCCTCTTCTGTTAAATAAAACACTGAGAAAATGATAGGATGCAGGGACATTTTGGCTGGAGTATTTGTTGGTGACGCCCTGACGAGGTCTTCGCAACTCACCTTCGCAACTCTTCACCCACTTTGCAGGTGACTCGAGGCGTGGCACAGGGCATGAGTTACTTTTTTGGGGCGGAGTTGAATGACCCGATAGCCTGGACACAGACCTCAGAGGCTTCGGCAACACCGAGGTTCCAACACATAATGCACGTACGTTGGCCTCAATCATCATCTCTCTCTGTGCCAGTGTCGGGAGTTGAACTCACGCCAGGGAAGGGGACCGCCGTCGGTCATCCGCGTGGCACCACCTTCATGGAGGAGGATGGGAAAGGGGGGAGGGGGGGTGGGCGGAGGCCGGGCACAGCGGACGGACATCCGTCCGCTCGGACAGCCCACGCGCCGCCCCCTGTCAGAGCGACTCCTCGTTCCCTGCTGCTGGTGTCTGTAGGTCAGTCTCCGCGGTCAGCGGCGTCCAGAGCACCGCGCCGGGCGTGAGAGTGACCGGCCGGCCGCGTGTCTATACTGGCGGTAGGGGGAGGGGAGGAGGGCACCAGCTCATAAGTTTTTGGTGTTGATGTGCGTTTTGTAGTGCTTCGTCAGGTGGTCGCTCCTCATGAAGCGCTTCTGACACTGTGAGCACTCAAAACGCTTGTCTCCTGTCAAGACAGAGGCAAACACACACACACACACACACAACATTAATCATCATACCACTGCAGTACTGACGCCTGTGTCTTTTGTGTGTGTGTGTGTGTGTAGGGATGATTCCTCCGTGTGTGTGTGTGTGTGTGTGTGTGTGTGTGTGTGTGTGTAGGGATGACTCCTCTGTGTGTGTCTTCTCTACATGTGCTCCTCTCACCTGTGTGTGTGCATGCGCGCGTGTGTGTGTGTGTGTGTGTGTGTGTGTGTGTGTGTGTGTGTGTGTGTGTGTGTGTGTGTGCGTGCGTGTGTAGGCATGACTCCTGTGTGTGTGTGTGTCTTCTCTGCGTGCATTCACATGTGCTCCACTCACCCGTGTGTGTGCGTGCGTGCCGCTGCAGCTCGTCGCTGCGGGTGAACCGTTTGCCACAGAAGACCCAGTTGCAGACGAAGGGCCTCTCGCCCGTGTGGAGGCGCACGTGCGCCCGCAGCAGCGAGGTCTTGCGGAACGTCTTCTCGCAGCCCGGGATGTGACATATGTGCTTCTTTTTGCCCAGCTCGCCCGGCCTGCACACACCAACCACCAACAGGCATGAGTGGACAGTACAGCACAGACAGGTCACACAGGCTGGAGGAAGACCAACTCAAAGGGTCAACCACCGAGACAAAACCTCTAGCAAGACACAAGCCCTACCAATGAAAATAACAAGCAGTAAACATGTACAGATGTGACAAATTTTTTTTAAACCCTTTACGATACCATGAACCCCCCCCCCTTCTATAATCATGACACATTACGCCATGATGGCACTCAATGTTAACCCAAGTAAAATACCTGATGATGGCACTCGATGTTAACCCCACTAAAATATCTGAGAAAAAGTTCCCATTAGTTCTGAGGCGGATCAAAGCAAATCCAGTGCATGGTGGAATTACGGTGCCACTTGCTATATAGTGGAGAAATCTGGCTTTTTTTTTACTGCTGACCAGTAAACCCCTTCACTTTCCAATCCAAGACCGACTGGTTAGGTGAGAACAGTGCAAACAGCATAGGATGTTCATCTTGTATATTTGTACGTGACTGGTCAGTAGGTTGCACAAACCCTGGGGATTAATGCAGATTAAATGCCTTTTCAGCCCCCCAAAAACTGTATAGGTGCCAGCAAAACGCAAAATCCACACCAGCCCTGTAAAATAACACTATGCACTATGTTTCCGGAGATATCCCGCAATGCCGCCAAAACACTAAGGTAGCTTCTGACATAAGTCAGATCAGGTTTTTAATGCACTGTCTGACATTTTGCTCAAAGTAAATCTTTTAGCAAAATCAAAAAGGTGTGGCATCCATTTTCCTGGATTTTATCTGATTTGTCACAGAATGACCCTCACCCTGTTACAGACCTGGTGTCTGGGACAAGAATACAAGAATACAAAGAACTCTAATGTCAACCCTTGGGCCACTATTGTCAGATAGAGCCCAACACCAGCTGTCATTTTCTGCTTTAGACCAAAGCGTCCACCCACTCACTTTAAGCCCCAGTTTCTCACAGTAATGACAATGCACAGGAGAAACTACAGCCCAACAGCAGTCCACTACCTGCCATCCTCTTGTTAACTATCCACCCCTGACCTGGTCTCCATTAGAGCGCTTGACAAAAGATGGTGAGCTGGCATTTTGCGTTAATTGGCTTAGTCCTGTATGACGATGACACTGGGCACAAAACTGTGGCACTGGCTGAGTGGCAGATCCACCGCAGTCATACAGTCATCACCAATGAGGTCGATTTGGTTGAAAGCTGAACATCCACAAGTATAAGTACACACCTACTTTGTGCTCTTCCAGGAGTTTCATGAGGAAATGTTTTAGGAAATACTTTTATTCTTTAAAATCTTTTAAACTCCTTCAAATTAATTTGGACTTGAGTTCAGCCCTTGTTGTTCTGTGGAAGCTAACTCCCTATTTGCCCCGGATCTATGCACAAATCTACTTAATATGCCCATTTAAAGGGCTTTCTGTATTGAGGAGTAAATCTCTTCCCTAGCTCCTCAACAAAGAATACTGTTCCCACACAAATGTGCATTGTTCAATCTCCCTAGACTGCTGCCCATGTATCTATGTGACACTATAGACTATTACTATTTCACCGTACTTGCATAGATGCCTTACTGGGGCCTAACGGCATTCACGGCAAGCTAAAACACACATAACACCAAACCACATATAAGCTCAACTTGGAACAGAGAACGGGTGTTCTTGCATGAGGTCATAGCCACAAACAGACAGTGCCAGTGGTGCCCTAACGTCTGAGACAAAGACCACTCGTGTAAGCACAGAACACTGAGCAACCAACACTATAGGCACACACACACGCGCATACACACACACACACACACGCACGCACATACACACACACACGCACACGCACACACACACACACACACACACACACACAGTAGAGCTAGTAGTAGTCTATCCTTATGACATACACATCTACAAACAGATGAGGCACATGCAGTAAGTTGAAAATGCCTTCGATTTTTTGCATAACGATGGGTGAACCACACAAAGGTGAGCAAACTCTGCTTGTGGGCCACCAGCATCAGAGCTGAGATGAGCTGTTAACCAATTACCACATACTTCTGTTAGGCTACATGTATAATCCAACAGACAATTATCACTTGACAAGGCAAGCATATTTTAAGGCATCCATACTACCGCGGTGGTGACAAGTCCCAGAGGAGACTGAATAACTCCCATGTAGACTACTGCAAACACACATTTTTATGTTAAAGGTGGGGTCCATGAATCAGATTAATTCAGTTTCAGTTGTTTTGAGAGCACACACAGCTTAGAAAAGCTAGAGGACCATACGGAACAACTCACTGAAACTGAGAAGAACTAGTCACCCATTCAGTTAGAATTGTGTAACTTCCCCTTTAAGGGCTACCACAGCCTGCCCTGCCTACGTCAGCGGGGTGCTGCGTGAGTACTTGCCTCTTCTCGGCGTCCTTGCAGTTGGGGCAGGTGCAGGCCATGCGTCTCTTCTTCTCGCCAGGCTGGCTCTGCAGCTCCAGCGCCAGCGTCTGCTCCACCTGCGGGCCCGCCACCCCGCCCAGCTGCAGGCTGCCCCCGGGCACCGTCTGCACCGTCAGGTGCTGCTGGCCTGAGGGGCGACAGCGGAGCAACAGCCGGTCAGCACAAGGACACCAAAGAGCTCATTTCGAGCACACCAGATTTGTCAGTGTTATTGTGATAAGTCTTCATGAACTAAGTGCTAGCCATTATCTATTAGCACTGTAGTATTACCACGTCTACACACTCTTTACATTATGTTGAATCCAGACACACTCATCAGTGCTTGAACACTGCACCAACAAACGCCAACAAACACCCAACAGTTGGGTCAGTCTGTGTGTGTTGGTCTTTGTTGGATGGAGTTCTTTGAGTTTAATACGTTCTAAAGTCAGTCTTTTCAATGACTCTGGGCAGTGTGGAGCTGGAAGTTGGGTTTTTTGAACATTCTAAAGACTGCAACCAACAACTGCCAAACTAAGAGGACATTGGGGTTTGTTGGGGCAGTGTGCAGGCAGCAAGGTCTGGACTTCACTCAGTCCAGGGTATCCTCTGACTGACCTCCGGCGTTGGTGATGGTGACGGGCACGCCCTGCACCTGCACCCCGTTGATGTTGATGGTCTGCACGGCCTGCACGGCCGAAGACAGCTGCGCGGCGTTGAGCGCGATCAGCCCGCCCGCCGGGGCGATCTTTGGCAGTGAACGCTCCTTCCGCACCCCTGCTGCCAGCGCGCGCTTGGGGGCGGTAGCCGTGGCAACAGAGGTGTTCATGATGGTGGGCGCGTGGGTGGTGACGGGGGCCATCTGGGTCTGGGCGACGGTGGTCTCCTGGAGCTGCACCGCCTGCCACTCACCTGAGGCCGTCTTAATCAGCACCTGCAGCGGAACACACACAGAGCGCCATTAGCATGGAATGCAGGCTACTGGCTAGATTTGGCTAATGCACAACATCTTCTAAAACTATGGTTCTAAAATTATGACTCTAAAACAAAACTGCTGCCTTCATGTGACAGAACACAGGTTTAAGACAGAACCCACTTGGACAACTTTCCACCGGATTTCCATTATTTACCACAACTCTCTTTCCTGTCACATTTGTCTTCCTTGGTACAATTTACTGCACTCTTTCCTGTTCCTGAGTTCTGAGTTGTCTACACAGACAGATATTTTGAGCTACAATAAACTAAGACATTTCCACAGCTTGGACAAACCTTTTGTGTAGGGGCCAGTGAGCACATTAGATTTAGATTTATTCATTTAGCAGACACTTCTCATCCAAAGTGACTAACCTATGTCAACTTTATTACAAGGGATTTCATTGCCCCCGTAGCAACTTGGGGTTAAGTGCCATGCTCAAGGGCACATCAGTGGAAGCCGGGAATTGAACCCACAACTTTTCAGGCTACTGCATACTAGCCCAGCTCCTTAATCACTACGCTACGATCGATTGTTGATACCATTGCCCTCCGTACATACCTGTGTGGGCTCGGTGGGTGCCATCTGCAGATTTTGGGTGGGCTGTTTCTGGGGCACCTGGGGCAGTGTGGCAGAGGCGGCCTGGACCACCTTGAGGGCCTGTGAGGGGATCTGGACCATCTGCTGCTGCTGCTGCTGCTGCTGCTGCTGCTGCTCGTGCTGCTTGGGCTGGACCAGCTGCACCTGCTGCACCACCTGCTGGGCAGAGCCGGGGTTCTGGACGATCAGCAGGTTGTTCCCCGCCTGGAGAACGGATAAGAGCACATCCCGGATACGCATCATGAATTAGCATCATGTCTAGTGCAAAACACCTCGAGAGGTAAGATCACCAGAATCAACAGAGATCTCTCCAGGTGAGCTACCAAGGATAATAAACTCCTTTTGCAGAGTGTAAAAAGAGTTTTTGGTTCCCATATACATAATTGAATGTGAGGTTGCAGTGACAAACACCACTTGCTCCTCTATGGAAACAGCCAGAAAAAAAAAAAAAAAAAGGTGTGTCCTCAGGGCTCTACAGTGCGCCCATTTCACTCGCACATGCGAGGAAAAATGATGCCTGAAAAGAATGACTTCTAACCATATCAATGTTTGTCTATAAAATACACCGCAACATCGAGAAACATTACTGGTGCAAACCATAGAATCACGTCGCGAATGCAGCATAAAAACTACACCTCCCATCAACGTTACCAGTTTCGTGTTGTGACTCGCTAGTAGTCGCTTCTATCAAATCCAAGAGCGCGCAGAAAAAAAGCGGAAAGTTAGACTAGGCCAGGGGTTCCCAAACTTTTCCACGACAAGGCCCCCCAAATACCACTAGGTTCTGGCCAAGGACCCCCGTGATGTGTTATTAAACCCATCGAGAATACTACGGCAAATGTAAAAATACATTAAGCTAATCCTAATAATTATTTTATCCACAAACACTTCGCGATGGAGCATACAGTGTGTAAAAATTGTATTTGGGGCTCTCTGCTATTTGAGAGCTATCACTCTACTATTATTCCCAGTCATTATCATGGAAAATATAATGTTCAGATATGCGACACATTATTATAATGGCATTGTATGACAACCCTCATAGTAATAGGTATATTTTAAAATTTTCAAATGTATTTATTTGTTGCTTTTATTTTCCCTTCCAACTTGCTGAGGCCCCCCTGGCACCCCCTCTCGGCACCCCAGGGGGCCCTGGCCCCCACTTTGAAAACCACTGCACTAGACAGCCAAGATGCAAAGATTGAAGAAATTAGTTATTCTATCCACCGAATTCATTGGATATAGGAGGAACAGGATGAGATTCTGAGAATGCAGTGAGAAAAGGAATAGTAACCTAACATGCCTTTTAGCCCAGTTGATGTATTGGCTGCAATATGCAAAATATAGCTGTAGCGAACCGGCACAAAAGTAGCCTCCCGTAATGCTCCATGCATGCTTGTTTGTTTACACCGAATACAAGCTGAAGTGCAAAACGGAAGTAGGCTTAACGTTTGCCTACTGCCCCCATCAATGCAGATATTTCAAATAAAAACTAAAAGTATAAAACATATATCCTTGATTAGCCTATGTTGGGTTTTGTGGAAGAGAAGATTGACTGTTTTAGTAGTAGTATTAGGCAGTATGCTGTCAGATAAGTCACCATGGGCATATTTGGATTAGCTATAGATGGATTCACAAATAAATAAATTAGCCTACATTTGGCAGGATACTTAATAAACAGGCTAAATGCAAATATGGCAATGTATTATATTATTTTACATTAACAAAATGTAGGAAAATAAAACAGACTGAAA
The DNA here is from genome assembly GCF_017589495.1 of Alosa alosa. Classification (NCBI taxonomy): domain Eukaryota; kingdom Metazoa; phylum Chordata; class Actinopteri; order Clupeiformes; family Clupeidae; genus Alosa; species Alosa alosa. The sequence goes on along the minus strand of NC_063195.1, from coordinate 32,661,126 downwards.
ATAAAGTAGGCATTGATCTTTAAAATCCTGTTTCCTGTAGCCTAAATGTTGTCAGTCATTCTTAATATTCACAATTGGTGCACTGGCATGTTTAACTGTTAGCTGCAGTATAATGTTAGATTATGTGTAAGTTAAGAACAGAACTGACTGTGCGCCCAAATTTTTGTCTGTGCTCCTACATTTTTTAACTTGGGCGCACAAGTGCTGCTGAAAAAAAAATGCTAGTATAGAGCCCTGGTCCTCTGCACTAACCCTTCCCAGTATTGGCAGTCTCACCATGTTGCTCTGACAACAGAAGTCTTACCTGGATGATGTTATCGGCTGTGGTTTCGATAAGGAGCGTCTCCATCTGCTCGGGCACAGGGGAGGGGGAGGCCGGCTGAGGGGCGACGGGGGTGGGGGTGACGGCGGCCACCGGCGTCTGCTTCTTACGGCCCCTCCTGGAGGTCTTAACGGGCGGCGGCTGTGGCGCAGTCACCTGCTGCGTCTCCGTGACCACCTGTGTGGCGCCCGTCTCGTTGAGGGGAAGCGTGAGGCCGCTGGGCAACCGCACCATGTTCTGCCGCCGCTTCTGCGTCGACGGCTTGATCGCCACAGTCTTCTGGGGCGCGGCCGTTGCCATGGTGACGATAGGTTGGGCCGGGGCGGGCGCGGCGGTGGGCAGCGTCACGGGCGTGGTGATGATGGCCTGGTTGGTGCCGGGGATCAGCTGGATCTGGCTGCCCTGCGGCACCATCTGGATGGTCTGCGCCCCCTGGATCTGGGGCATCATCTGGTACTGGATGTTGGCCGGGGCGGCGGCCTGCCTCGTGGGGCTCTGGATGGTCAGCAGGATGGGGCTGGAGCCCGAGGCGCCCAGGCCCGCCGGCAGCTGGATCACATTGCCCTTGGCCGAGAGGAAGCCCAGGGCGTTCTTGGGGGGCGCTGGCGCAATGGGCGCTGGCTTGATGGGGTGCAGGCGGCGGGTGGTGGGCTGGGCCGGAGGAGTGCTGACAGGGGCCTGGGCGGCAGGGGGGCCGATTTTACTGCAGGTAGCGGCCAGGAGGGCCAGAGGAGAGGGCTGGGAGTCCTGAAGAGACATGAGGCAACACAGAGGAAAAGGAATGCATCAAAAATCATGTCCATATTTTTGTTATTTATACCAGGCATGAACGCACCATCTCGCATAAATGTAACATCACCCCATATGAAGAGGTGATTATTCTGCACTTGACAAACATTACCACTATGTGGTCTGCTTGTGACTCAGTCGCTTATAGTCTTTCAGTAGATTGTATATAGTATTTGGTGCTAGAGTAACACAAAATCCCTAGTTTGTTCTCAACTCACTTGGCTAAATAAATCGGATTCTGATCTCTGATCAGGTAAAACGTCCACTGTACCCAATACACTGAGCCAAAATCACTAGCCTACTTCCTGGTCCATAGTGCATGTTTGGTACATGCATGGTGCAACATAAATCAACATAAATGACCCTGACACACAAACTACTCATCCCATTAGCAGTGCCAAAGCATTCTGAATTGTTGAAAAGGTTAATAAAAGCCTTCAATTCACAACAATGATCAGACAATCCATAGTGCTGTATTACAGCAGCTTTTGTATGAGCACTGTTAATCAACACTGAGACAAAAGGAGGAAACTGGTTGGGTCAAGCACAGGAGCTATGATAGTGCTGGGAGTTAAGGGTGAAAGGTCAAAAGGACAGACTTACTTGTGTGGAGGTGGCAGAAGGCTGGAGGTATTCGCTGGGACTGACAGCAACAGTAGTGGCCATACTGTCCTTCTGATCTGCAAAAAGTCAATAGATTCTTGATTGATAACAAAATGGCCAGCATAAATCTAAACTTTTTATATTTAGACGCAATTTCCAAATGCAATAATCTCTAGTACATTTTGTACCTGGATTGTGGCTTTTAGATCACTATTATCACACTTAGAATCATAATGTTCACTTGATGGCCTCTACTGGAAATAATTACGTTTTCTATTTATGCATGAGTGCTAGTGACAGTTTGCTAATTTATTAGCTGTTCTACATTAATGAACCAGTGAGGGAACTGTTATAATACCTGTAACTGGCAATGCAAGCGACCATTGGACATCGATGGAACAGGTCCACAGACGGGCGTTTGGTTTTTAAAATTGGGGCCAAGCTAGTACTGGGAACTCGTGGAAGTAGAGATAAATAGTGGACGTAGCAAAGCAAAATTTGCTAGCTGGTCTGCAAGCACTTTCATTAGCATCTCCCGCAAACTTTGCAAAATATGCTAATTGTGCTTAATGTTTCGACTTAGCTTTATCCCCAGCTGCTACTGCTGGTCCAGTTAATGTCCGCAATGTTTCAGAAGCTAAGGTTTCAGTTTTACATTCAATTTTATTCCACGGACTAAGACCATGTTGTCGTTAGCCACAACAGTTTCTGAAACAGACTGTTTCTTTAAGTCTTGACTCGCTAACACTGTACACGAGTGAAAAAAACTGTTTGAGCGCGGCCTGAAAATAGCGCCGCCATCAAAAATATAGCTACTGCTAGCAAGCACCTACGTTGAACTAGCTGTGCTGACTGGGAGACGACGATATTGGGCTAGCATGGTTCCCGTATGAGTGGCTAGCGATCCATATAGCTCTAGATACGCATATATCTTCTAAATTACCCTAACATTATCCAGTCGGGCTAGCACTTAAATACAAGTATTTTGCTTGTTGACCACACTTTGCCATCAGTTCAGTATTTTGCACCACATGTATTAAAATGGCCCAGTTGCATTGCATATCAAGCTAAAATTACAAACAAGACTCTGCTTTACTGGCTAGCTAGCTAACGCGTAGCAAGTCAAACTCTTTGATACTGAAAAGGCAGCCCAATTCCGGAAGTGCACAGCTTGCAAGCAAAAGTACAACTACACGCATTCAAACATATGTATTTAATGCATAACACATCAAATGTCCCTCTGGTTAACGAAGATGAATTGTTTTACGAAGTACAATGTAATATAAACACCAATGTTATAATTCCTACCCACCGCTCATGACGACATTCGCTCTCCGTGCAGCCTTCAAGAGCAAGCCCATACGAGATACCGCCTGCGCACTTGGTCCAATCCGCGTGCACATGGATCAATGAGCGATGGTAGTTCCAACCAATAGAGAAGAGCCATACTTCAGATTGAAATTCTGTTTAGCCAATGAAAGAGATGGGTGTTCATAAAATCGACGATAGGCACGTACACGACAAATGGATTGCCGGTTTAGTGTATTTTGAGGCGGGTGTAAAGTGAATATGTAAAATATAATCTGAGCCTATGATATGAGTGTTGTGTTTCACTGACATATATCACACCCAGTCCGCGGGCAGAGAGACATTTCAGTCAAACTCCACTTGACATCCATTTTGGTCAATCAGCCCTTAGCTCCTACCGCCTCCATGTAGAAACTGTCACTGCCCCCCATAGGCATACTTCATGCATCTTTTCAGTGCAATGTTCAACGCGGTTTAACATATTCTAATCAGCTCAGAGTGCAGGCTTGCAAGACACACCCAACTGCTAACAAGCAGTAGACCAGTCAAAAAATCCAAAAGAGCAGAGGTTTACTGATTGGAGGTTTTAAGGCCTATTTAGCAAAAGTAATTGCATGGAATCCTCAGTCCAATAAAGCCTATCTGGTCAAGACAGAAAAGAACAGATTTTATAGGCCCTAGAAAACAAGACAAGCGGCAATCATACACACTGATATAATACCAGCAACATTACACACAGTAAAATCATGACACCAAACTATTGCTGGCCTGTGCAGTTTCATGATCAAACGACAATGACAGCTAGACTTCAACAGCCAGAAAAGCTCAAACTGTGTTGAAATATAATTTCCTGCAACACACTTGAGTAACCTTAGCCTTTCTCTCTCAAATTCTATATTACTTCACTGATGGGTCATTTCTGACAAAGAATACTGATGCTGACCCACAACTATGCAAAATCTAGTATGTAGCCAAATGTAGCCTAACTAACTAACAATCATATTTATTGTTTACTCCTTTGGATAAAGCGAGAAATATGAAATATGAAATATGAAAAAGAAAAAATAATAATCATGGCAGAAATTGTAAACATCTTATGAATTGCGTACCTTTAGAACCTGGCTTTGCCCCAACACTTAAGCCTACTTTTTTCAACAGGTCAGAGCAGTTGGTTTGGTCAAAGTAAAAATTATGTGATTGGGCTTAATGTGAAGGGTTGAAATGTGTTTAAAATGTAATTTGATTTAGTGCCTTTGACTCAGGCACTAGTGGTGTACTTGTGAAGGCCTGCACCCTGTGAGCTTGTTACGTATGGCATAATTGCATGCCGTTTCAGTTTAGTCCAGTTGCTTCTGTGCCTTTTGAGATTCTCTCTAATGATGTAGGACCACCTCCTATCACCTCCTGCCTCCACACTGAACAAGCCATTGGACCAAGAACGCATATAGTAACTACAGGAATACTTATTTCAATATGGTTTCATTTTTACAGTCTGCCACAATGCACCTTTAAGATTGTATATTAAAATTCTCCCCCATTCTCAGTTGTCTTTACTGACCTCCTTCTACAGCATCCCTCCTTCATGACATGAAATAGACATCTCTGTGTTCACATGGCCTTGGATGGAAACTGCCTTACTGCCTTTTCCATAAAAATAGTTTCTGTCACTATGCAGTTAGAAGGTGCAAGTAGTTTCCCTCTGAATTGACAAATAGAATGATAAGGTGAGAAGGTATATCTTTGTTTAGACTTTATATATATATTATAAAGTAATACTTTACATATTTACAGGACCTGTAAATAGCCAACAAATTAATTAAAAACACTTAAAACAAAGAGGAATGGAGAGGAATTTCACATTTTCCGAATAGGACTAATTAATAATACTTCAATAATATTTTAATTAAAGGTTCTCTAAGTGTTGTTACGCGGTTTCTAAGTGAGAACATTTTGTCACATACAGCAAACATCTCCTCACGATCCGCTAGCTGCCTGTCCCCAGAATACACAGTAAAAAACGTGGTCTCTGTAGACAGCGCAGGTTCCAAAAACTGCAAAAAAAACAGCCTGGTCCATGAAACATAACAAACTGTTCCAGCCGATCACCGATGAGATGCGCGCTCATGACAGTTTCAGTTGCACTGGAGGGAGGGACAAACTAGCTCTGTTTTGTTTGAGACGTCAACAGAAGTGACGTCACCCAACCGTGCTTAGAGAACCTTTAACAATAGTTCAGTAATATTGAACAGTGGTGTGTATTCCAACATCATGTCTCATTCATGACATGCCACTGTTTTATATAATATTGGAATGTTTCTATCACCTGTGATGGTTACTGCCAAATGTGCGTTCAGTAAATAACATGGAGGCATGCTAAAAAAACCTCATATTGTTTTGAATTGAATTGTGTGATTGAACTTATGCTACTGATTCTGCTCCCCAATAAATTTAGATTTAGATTAAGTTCAGTTTTTGGCATTAAAGAAATGTTCCTGTCCTGAGAGAGAGAGAGAGAGAGAGTGAGAGAGAGAGAGAGAGAGAAAGAGAGAGAACCTCCATGGGTCTAAAGCAAAATCATGCCATACTTTTCTGCGATAGATAAAGTTGAGATCAAAGGTTCATGAGACACACACACACACACACACACACACACACACACACACACACACTGTAAATTTAGTACTGAAGGCAGAGTTTTTTTCTAAACCTCTTTTACTGAAAATACTGTTCCTATGACCAGCTGTGACTGAGGAAAAGAGCAGACTGAGTCTGATCCAGTCACAGGTATAGATGCATATACAGTCTCAAGCTCCACTCACAGACAAGCATTGTACTAGAGAGGAGAGGAGAGAGGGAGGGGATGGCTGTTACAAACAGATCATCTCACTTGAAAAGGTCCATTTTGCTCATCTTGGAATTAGGTAACGTACAGATCATCGGGGAACAAAAAACAAACATCTGAGAGAAGTCCAAGTCCAAGTTTTTAGTTTTGTTGAGTTGGGTTTTAGGGTTTGTCCAGTTGGCTTCGCCTGGGAAGCCCATTCTCCAGCTAGGCCTGGTGTGCTGCACTGTTTGTGTGACATCCCAGCATTCCACCGGCCTCCCTCTCCCTGTCGCTTTCATTGGTTGCCGTGGCGAGGGAGAGGGAAGGACCTTTTGCAGAGTCCCTGAGGAGGCCGCCATTTGGAGACCCGACCCGAAGGAATTGTAGGAGTGGGACGCAGGAAGACTGGTGAACAGGCAGGGTCCAGGCTGTGCTTCACTGGGCAGCAATCTGCCATCACACGTCTCCACACACAGAGTACCCTGTAGGGGGGTGAAGAGAAGCTATGAGACGCGTCTTCACCTCATCCAACCACAAACTCCCTGGTGAACAGCAGCACTCACTGTCACTGAGTGATTATGGATAGGTTTGTGTTTACATTGCTCATAATGATGCAATACGTAAGAACCTGTTACTAATAATAGAAAAGGGAGATGAAAGGAGCCAAAGCGCCATTTTTATGTTTACCTCCCATTTCAAACCAAGCTTTAGCTTTACCGTAGATTTAGAAGAAAATGGAATGAATCCTTCAGCAGAAATGTGCATTTACATTTACATTTATTCATTCAGCGGATGCGCCATAAATGGGCGTATGGCCCACAAACGAATCAGTGGACATGTGGATCACAAATGAATCTGAAGAGCAGCATTTCTTCCAGAAGAAGAATCCCAGTACTTTTTCACTTTAACACAGAATTACAAAACAAATTGCTCCCCCCCCCCCCCCCGTACACTGCTGTGAATTACTTGGGTGAGGACCCCTCTGTTGGCTACGTCTGAGGCTCCGCTTCCTGTTCGACTCCCATCGCTTGGCGTATTCCCTTGATTGACAGGTACATCTCCTCCTCAGCGTCGTAGTAGTAGAACTTTCTCAGGTAGGCAATCAGTGGCCTGGTGGCGAGAATGAAGTGTATAGGAATGGAATAGGCATCTTTGTGGACATAACATGGGACTTAAAAGTACAGAAAAATATCAAAAGCAATGTATACAAATAGATCACATTAAACATACTGGATCCTATCATAAGCATATGCTTTACTTTCAAATGACATAACTATGTCAATTCATAAACATGACATGAGTGAACAGATACTAAACATGAAATAATTTAAAATGAAAAGCACTTATTGCATGTTCAACATGTTGATAATTTGACGGTCCCAAAAGGAACTGAAGCTAGCTGATGAGTAATTATATACTGTATGCTTGATTGACTTCTAAAGCTGTAGTAGGTGCTTACTTGGGCAGTGGGAGCTCCTGGATGTGGTCGATGCGGACCATCTGTCGGATGGAGAAGCGGCAGAGGTGCTGCAGGGATTTGACGTTGCTGAAGCGGGACACTGGGTAGAGCAGCTGCACCGGAGTGGGCGGGAGACCTGGGGAAGAGTGGGCATCTGCATCACCATCTACACCACCACCTGCATCACCATCTACACCACCACCTGCATCACCATCTACACCACCACCTGCATCAGGTGCATACACCTGCATACACCCCCATTCTCCATCCACCCCCATTCTCCATCAACTCCATTGGCTACCAGTTCCGTCCCGGATCAAATACAAAGTACTACTACTCACCTTCAAAGCCCTCCACAACCTTGCTCCCCCCTACATCTGCGACCTCTTGACCCCTTACACTCCTTCCCGCTCACTCAGATCCTCTGACCAAAACCTCTTGGCTATCCCCCGCTCCAGACTCTCCACCCTGGGTGGCAGGTCCTTCAGTGCCTTGGCCCCCAAACTCTGGAACTCCCTCCCCCAACCCCTTCGTGCCTGTCCTTCTCTTCCTTTCTTCAAAGCACATCTCAAGACCTTTCTGTTTAATGATCACTTCTCCTCCACACCCAACACATAGCTCCTACAGATAACTTGTCTTTGTTGTATTGTTTTGTTTGTTTGTTATTGTATTTCCCTGCCTTTGTCTCTGTTGTATTGTTTGTTTGTTTGCTATTGTTTTTCCCTGCCTTCCTACTATGTAAAGCGACCTTGGGTTTGAGAAAGGCGCTATATAAAATAAACGTATTATTATTATTATTATTATCACCATCTACAGTCTACACCACCACCACCGTGGAACTTGACCGGGATTACACAAATGGATATTATACTGCTGCTAATAATAATGAACTTAGTTTGTAATGAGCCTTCCACTCATTTAGATAGATAGATAGATAGATACTTTATTGATCCCCAAGGGGAAATTCAAGAATTTATTGTTACTGTCAAGAATTAATGAATGAATAAATAAATAAACCAACAAACAGTAAAATAGAAGGACAGAAAGAAGATGAATAAACCAAAAGAAACATCTTACCAGGCACTCTTGACCTCAGGAAGTACAGAAACTTGCCATTCTTGGAGTGCATGATGGCTCTCTCTATGAACTCTACCACTGAGTGGCAGCGGTCCTCAAACTTGGGATGACACCACAGGCTGAAGGTCCCTGAGACACGCATTAGCCATTAAGACAGCGTCAGCACAAGCCATAGACAGTAAAAGAAAGGCACAAGCTGAAGGTCCTGAGACACACGTTAGCCATTAAGACAGCGTCAGCACAGGCTGAAGGTCCTGAGACACACGTTAGCCATTAAGACAGCGTAAGCACAAGCTTTCATATTGCTTGCCACATTCAGAGGCGCACATACACCTTTGTGTGTGTGTGTGTGTGCACATGAGCATTAATGTAAGGAGTAGGTTAGCATACAAAGAAACACCACTACAAACATTTATACATTAACCCATATACTGTACATGCCTTCCCTCCTTGACCTATGTATCTGAGTGCGTGGGTATATCAATACATTTTAACAGCTACATGTATGTGGGCCAGTGAGGCAGTATATGACTGCTTGGGTATACATATACATGAATACATACGTGTGCCTCATCTGAAGTGCTCCATGCGCATGTGTGTGTGTGTATGTGTGTGTGTGTGTGTGTGTGTGTGTGTGTGTGTGTGTGTGTGTGTGTGTGTGTGTTGTCCTCACCTCTGTAGTGCTCCATGCGCGTGTGGTGTGTGACTCCCTGCGAACGGAAGCTCAGGCTGAGGATGTAGCGCGGGTCGGAGCTGTCCCGCACCAGGAAGGAGCCGTCCGGCTTCCCCTTCAGCTTCAGCTCCGCGTCCTCCCAGTTCATTGGGCCCCAGTACCAGCCACACTGGGGGCGGGACAAACACAGCCAATCACATGCCATCATCCCGAAGGATTGAGCCTCTACTGCATATGTTTCACACAGCAGGTTTACATGCATTGATATACAGTGATATGCACTATTTCTTTATCATCAATGTTATTTTACTGAGAAGGTATGGATGGTTTATGCCCAGATAATTTGATGGATGTCAATCTGTGCTTGTCCTATTTACTGGTATATGTAGACATGTGTCCATGTAAGTAGATTAACTGCAGCTTGATGGTAATAGAGGTGAGTTACAGATCAGTCATGTGTCATAAAGACAAGCAGACCTCCTTCCTATGGAGGAGGCAGACACATTTGAACTGACCAAATGACAACCCAGTGTGTGGGTGTGTGGCGCTCTTACCCTCTCCAGCTCCCTCAGACTGGCAGTGAAGCTGCTGGCATCGGGCCTCCTGAGGGGGCACAGGAGCGGGGGCGGGGGCAGACGGGGCGGCTGGGGCGCATCCGAGTGCGGGGCGGCGCCGTGAGGCAGCACCCGGAGGAAAGCGTCTGAGGAACCCGACAAACAGGAGCAGAAGATCAGCCACACATGAGAACAAAACAACCCCCCCAGCCCCTGTTCTTGCTCTTCTTGTCTGAACTGTGCCTGACTTAATAATCGGTAATCTCCTGGCAGGTTAAATCACTCGCAGCGTTGGCCTGGAGGCATGATTCAGAGAGCTACGCGATTAGGGGGAGAAGATAAGATTAATCTGATGAGGGGCCGTCATTATATCTCAGGCAACTTGAGGGTGAGCCGGTGTGATACTGATGGGGGAAAACAGTTGTTAAAGGATGGAGATAATTGTGTGATAACTCCCTGTCAGAGCTGTTTAAGAGGGGGAGGGAAGGACCAGGCATGTCAGTTAGGTGCCACTGATATAATACCACACTGGCAAACTAGCAAGGCTATTTTTTATTCATACTAGACATTCAAAGGCACATTCCACGCAGGCAGTGATATCTTTTTTCAATCTGATTTTGCTCAAAAGTAGCAGCGCACTTCATTTCAAAGCGGAAATGAAGTGTGAGCACTTCATTTCAAAACGGAGAGACATTCCTCTTCTTGGGTGGTAGGTAGCACCATAGTTTTGCATGTAAAGCACACTCATATACGCCTCAGATAAAACAAGACTAGATGAAGACGGCAAAAGAGCCACCATATTGCACTGCAGCCCTCTCTGCTGCAGCAGGATGCTCTGTGCTGCTATTATGTCACAGCTGGGGCTCCATAACTCACACGGCTGGTGGCATCTCACGTTGAGCCTGACTGATATGCACGACTGTCACTGGGTAAGAAAACATGCCACCAGGTTCGTCAAAACAACACGTCTTGCAGTGTCACGGGCTGTCACTCTGTTGCATACAGTTCTGTTTAATATCTAGTACTACTGTAGTTCCCCTCTGTATGACTGGATGTTGATAACTGGAAAAACATATCGGAGGAAATATACATGCAGAGCATTTTAAGTACTCTAAAAGTCAAGAAGGGTAGATGGGGTGGACTATAATTAGATATGATGCAAACAGTACATATTTTCTGTGCCTGTGTGGTATTCATAGAAACGGAGGCACTGAAACAGGTTTAATAGAAGTCAAATTTAAAAGCCTCTTTGTAAAATGCCTTCAATGGAAATTTCATCTATACTTTTTACCCATTACATGCGTAAAACAATTGACCAATCTGGTCCTCTGATGGCTTCTTGAGTTGTCAGCATAAAAAGAATCATTGAAGGCTCCACTTTCTCAGATAGTGGAAACATATAGAATTCTTCCAATGTATATCTGGCCCTAGGCTCTGCCTTATGTTACGTTTCAACTGTGAAAAATGCTTCAGTCATACAGCACACTTGTTACACTAATATATATAGGGGTCTGAACATAAAGGTTTAGCTCTCGAGATTAGCTTTAGAGAGCTGTTTAACAGCTGTTTACTGCTCCACCTCAGGCCTGTCTTACTGCTCCACCTCAGGCCTGTCTTACTGCTCCATTACAGGCCTGTCTTACTGCTCCACCTCAGGCCTGTCTTACTGCTCCACTACAGGCCTGTCTTACTGCCCTCCCCAGGCCAGACTCACTGCCCACCCCACGGTGCCTCTGTTGAGGAGTCTTACCATTGAGGCTGAGACTGTGCTGGATGGTGGCGTGAGAGGGAGGAGGAGGAGGAAGAGGCAGGGGGAGAGACTGCAGGGAGGCCCCCACCACACTCACTAGGAAAGGCCCAGGCTGAGGCCCACCTATGTCATCTGGAAACAGAGCAAGGGGTGGGGTGGGGTGGGAGAGAGGAGGAGGAGGGGGTGGGGGACAGCGGTTCAGGGCAGGACAATCCACAGAGGTCTCTCTCTTAGTCCAGGCACACACCACGTCCCGTCAGGTCAACGTTCCGACATGTGACTCGATGTTGAGTCGGACATGGATTCTTTCCAGGAATTTGCCACCAATCAATTTCACGTGAGGTTAGGATTTTAATTGCGGCCAGATCATGTGCCGCATTCGCATCAATTGGTGTTTCGCAAACCACCCAAATGAAAATCCATGTCTCCTCAACGTTGATCTACGTTCATTGTGCCATGGAAACAATAGTGAATTGATCCTGGGCATGTGCAACATTGAGGAAGGACTGACTTGAATGCATGGTTTGATCGAGCAAGCCATTGGGTAATGGAGGTGAATGCTGGTGAAAATCACTGACAACATTGAAAATGAAAGGCAGCAAATGCAGATAAGCAGAGACAGATCATTAGCAATAGCAATAGCAATAGCCTGCATCTAGCCTGCGTTCAGACCACTTCTGAGGCCTCCTTGCCATATATCTACCCTCAGGTTTCAAGAAGAAGTCTTTGTTTGTTGATTTGCATAGCAGAGGATTGCAGGAGAGTGCAGGTATGTGTTTTGGTTCACAAGCTGCTGTCAAATCTGCACGTGCCCACACACACACACTCACAGTCACTCACTCACTCACATTCACACACACACACACAGAGCTTTACTGAGAGGCTTAGCGGGGCTTACAGCAATGGCAAATCACCAGGTGAGCCAACTCCCCAACACACAGATGAAAATAATACACCGCAGCATCCTTTGCGTCGTCACAAAATCTCCAAACATTCGCAGGGGAAAACAAAACAGCCACTGCATCCCTGCCTCAACAACAAAAAAAAGCTGGACACACATACACCCCCATGGTCAATTCACCCTGCTATCCACAATCAGAGTCACAGACACGCCAGACTAAAACCCACTGCTGTCACACGTGCACTTGGCTCGCAAGTGAGAACACAAGATGAGAGAGCTAATCCTCTTTCGTGGTCAACCACATGCTCTTCTCCCCCCCCCCCCCCACCCTCCGCAAGTGCTCAATCTCACACAGTTTATGTGCTCAGTGCCGTCTCTCTCCAACACATCGCAGATCAGGCCATAATCTGATTTTTGAAATGAGCATGCTTCAACTCAATTTCCGGAAAACCCTGACTCCAGCGGAAAAAAATCTGCCCCCGACTGTTGTCAGCCGAAAAGAAAATGTGCATATAGCTCCTGATTTGTGGCCTGGCGCTGGAGATGTATATATCATTTGTGCTTTGAGGAGAGAGGATAAAAAAAGAGGAGTTGGAGAGAGAGAGGGAAAGTGTGGAGGAGCAGCAACGGGTTGCCAGGGTTACACCGAGTCTCAATTTGCCATGGCTCCGAATGACTGCATGGAAGTGGGTCGGAGTGAAAACAGATGAAAAGAAAAGAAGAGATAAAAAAGAGGGGGAATAAAGAAAGGCGTGCTGCGATACTAACATACTCTAAGGGGAGATTGACGATAAAGAGAGGCAAGAGTCACAGAAATATCATGTACGTATGTTTAGGTGAGATAAAAGTCAGAATTCACAGAGATAGATAGATAGAAAGAGAGAGAGAGAGAAAGAGAGGAGACCAGCACGACAAAGGTATGAGATGACAGAGAGCGCATGTGGGTGTGCGGAGGAAGACATGCAGAGAGAAAAGGGAGAAGTGGGGACAGACAGGGACAGTACCTAGGAGACTGAGACTTCGGCGCGGTGGAGGCGGCGGAGTGGGGGGGTGCGGGGAGTTCACCCCTCTCCGAGAGATATCCACATCCACCAGAGACACCGTCTCCCCTGGAAAAGGTTGCAGTTGGGAAATCAGACATGGATCGCCCACGAAAGAGAGATGCAGAGAGGGAGAAAAAGGCAGCATAGTTAGAGAAGGTGAAAAGACAAAGACAGGAAACGGACACAGAAGGCTCATCTCATAACTCAAAACCCTTTTCCCATTTTGCAGCAAAATGTGTGCTTCCTGGTTCCTTGATATGTTACCAAGCATGTCCCCTTACCTGTGAAAATTGGAGTGAAAGAGGCAGCGGAGAATGTACTTTGGGCCCTGGTCAGTGTGGGCTGGCTGAAAGGACACAACACATTACAGCATGGGCACCCAGTGCACTGTGCAGTTATCATACTGACATGTGCTCCACAGACTTCAATAACATTGATTAGCACACAGGAGGACTGAGCCAGACTGTTGCTGACTACAGACAACACAACAGGAGAGAGTGGTGATACAGAACTGCTGATTCTCTTTTTAGCAAAAAGGATCTCATAAGGCAACCCCTCAAAACGCCTGCAATACACATGACATGTTTATAGAAAATAAAGGCCTAAGGCCTCATCATTTGGGATTAACAGTCCACATGCCTGCTCATTATTGTGGCTCATTATTTTGGCTAACCCTGAAGTTGAATATATTCTATTACAGGAGTGAATTAGATTTTCTCAGATGATCCTTCATCATACTGTACCTGCTAGTGTCTTGCTCCCCTCCACTTGCTCTGGACATGTCCATCAAACTGCCAGCTGAAGATATGGAGTAAGTCACCGATGGTCTTTTGTCCAGCAGGTTGTTCGATCCACTGCAACTTTTAGTTCTGAAAAGTTTACTCAGGCGAATTTTCAGTGACCCTTTCCTGGACTTCCCGTGTGGTTTTTCATTGCCAACACTTGCCCCACGGCTGACAAGTGTCCGAGGCACACTGACGCTCCTTTCAGACCGGCGCGCGGGGCTCGACTTCTGGCTGGGCCGGTCCTGACAAGATTCACCAGGAGGGGGTCCAGGTGGTGTTGGTGCCTCTTGTGACTGCTCTGTGTCGCTGGGGCTGGCCTGTGGTCTGGGGTTGACACTGTTTTGTAGTAGACAGCACACCTGTGTGTCCCGACAAGCTGCCGAGCAACTCCCCTCGGAGCGCGCCTCTCCCTGTCCCGCGAGCGCCGCGGGGCAGCAACTGAGAGCGAACGCACCTGACATTTTCTCCACCAGGTCTGTTTTCCCTTGCAACATGAAGGCCCTTTCTTTCTCCTGGCTCTCGGAGTCACTGGGTGAGCACGCGCTGATGCCCAGGCCATTCACCTCCTCTGACCCAAGTCCCTCCAGCACCAGTAGCGCGTCGCTAGTCTCGGTCGGGTCATCTCCCTGGCCCATTCCAGCAGCTGTTGACCCAAGCACGCTCTGACACGAACAGTGCGGCAGTTCCCCGTCCTTGAACAACAATTCGGAGACCGGAGCCACCCTCAGCTTCCCGAATTTCTTTGCCAGTTCAAACACAGGACCCTCGGGGAACTGCATGTTTGTGTCCGTGGCCGTACATCCCCATTTGGATTCAATCATTGCTAGAGGGGTTGATGCGTCCACCAGAGGTGACCAGTCTTGTTTGTCTGTAATCAAACGATGTCGGTGGCACACTTCATTTTCCTCGTTATCCGAGGCAATTGTGGATGATTTCATCTGGGGAAGCAAAGCCCATCTAGCACACTGCTGAGCATCCACACTAACCGTATTGTTATTGATGCCACTGTTTGAGTCGGCAAACCCGGATGACTGATCATCGCCAACATGAGCCCTTGCTTGATGTTTTTCATCTGAATTGTGTTCCGATATACTGTCATCGTCCCTAGCTATGTTCCGAAAGACCAGCAGCTGAGGCCGCATATTCCCTCTGTGGGCAAACTCGTAACCCTGGGCCTCGGTGGAACCGTGGGGAGGAGGCAGAACAGACATCCCCGGTCTGGTCGCCATCGCTCCAGTGTCAGGTGCCTCCGTTCCGCTGGGTTGCTGAGCATTGTTCAGCGCGGCGAGATGGTTATGCCGAGCGACGTTGGCCGAATGGTTTTGTGAGCATTCAAACCCACCTTTCAAATTAGTATGACCCAAGACCTCTTGCCCGAACCCAGCCACCAGTCCGCCGCCAGACGATAAATTCCCATTCTTATCATCCAAGCGGTCATCCTCGGCCGCGGACACCAGGCGCATCAAGACAAAATCTGGAGACATATCTTGTCCGTTGTTCATTATTATTCCTCAGTTTGCAGAAGGAATTTCCAATATTACGGTTTCACATCGCTTCGTCGGCTGTCTTTACGGCAACATTAGTGTAATCCGCTTGCTACCCTAAATACACAATCTGTCTCGAGCCAACACATAAATTAAACTATTTAAAGCGTTTTCTCGACATTGCTGATGCGAGTCTGACCGACCACACTTACACACGACGAACAGACAAACGAAATTTCCAGGCTCTTAAATTCGCGACGGCCCACTGGGGTCATATAAAACGCTTCATTTAAGAGAATGGCAGCCTCGCACGTCTCAACTCATACATTACTGCCTCTACAGCATACACCGAGGCCCCACCCGCTCCCTCACTTCCGCAAATGCGATGCGTTGTGTTCGTTTCCCAACTCCCTGCTACCCAGTGGTCCATATGATGTTCCAGCGACGCGCTCTGTGGTATAGCGTGCATGCACAACTAGAGCGAAACACCGCCTGTCAGTGCCAGTGATAGCCTATATCTTGTGGAAATATGTGCATTTAAAATAAAACTTGAGATGCTCACACATCTCACACATTCTTTATTCAGGTTTATTTTTTAATAAGAGGAATATGCACTCAAGTCGTAGGGTTAATGAGTATCCTAATTACCCAGTACCGCCAGAATCCTTTTAGCCTACAAATTTAATATTCGCCTATAGCTTATAAGAATGAATGGGTAGTCTGAGTCTGTTGCACAGGGCACCGTGTCTTTCTAACCGGTCATGTTATTTTTATATATACTTATATTTATATTATTTTTATATATACTTTTATTTAAAATATTATTTTAAAGTTTCTTACATTTGCAGGGTTTACCATGAAGGCATACACCAGTGCAAGACCCATGTAGCCTACACAAGTCGTCAACTGTATTATTTTTAGACATAGCCTTGCAATATAAAGGTTCCCATCTAAACTACTTAATTGTGTTTGTGTATGGCTGTGTATGCTTCCTACGCCAGGAGGTTCAGCCTAGCAACCTGTCACGGTTCAGTGCTCACAGTTTTGTGCTCTGTTAGTCAAGCTTGCTCCATTATTATTTCAATAAATATAGCCTAGTCTGGCGTCAAATGTATTTCTGTAACCTCGCCAGCAGGCGTCGCTTCATGCATGGTTATTTGATCCAGTCTTGAAAAGGCGAAAGTCATCTGCTCCTCGTGCGCGCATGTGTTTAATTACATTTTGAGTGTTTTATAAACCTAGCTATTCTTGTTAGCACAATGCCTTTCTATATACATATTATTTCTTGTTAGTAACCTATGTATATGCTTTTGTGCAGTTTGATAAGGAAAAATAATACTCAAAAGTTGGCCCATACTCAAAAGTGACCTCCAATAAATTATATTTAATATAGGTTACTGATTCCCAAACCAATTAGAAGTTACAGGCCGAGCAGGCACACTTGAGTCTGGTGGCTGATTTCAGAGTGGAAAGGATCGATTTAGTCCAGAAATCCAACCTTAGGTGATATGGGTGTGATAAAGAAGAGATTCATTGTTTAATCTATACTGACATTGCACAGGTTACAGTGAGCAGTCTTGCACTGCACACACTACAATAACCACTGTGCCCCATTGTCACACATCAAAACACAGAGAATATTAATGTGGAAACACACACACACACACACACACACACACACACACACACCTCACCATGCGGTCTCACTTACCTTTCTCTTCTCTCTCTCAATTCTGTCACCCCTCCCTCCCTTAACATACCTAGGTGTCTGTATGGGTGTGTGGGTGTGTGTGTGTGTGTGTGGGGGTGTAGCACAAATTAATGGGTAGTTCTCCGAGCCCTGTTGCTATGGCACCAAAACAAGGATTCGCCTGCATCGCCCAGAGTTGCCTGCTCCATCACTGACAGAGAGAGCGGGAGGAATTAGAGCATTTTATCTTCTCCTATTCTCTTCTCTTCTCTTCTCTTCTCTTCTCTTCTCTTCTCTTCTCTTCTCTCACCTCCTTCTCTCTTTCTCTCCGGTTAGTCCGGTGCATTCTTAAGGCGTCTACAGGGAGACCGATCATGTGTTTTTCCCTCTCCACTGCAATCTCCTGGCCTCCGTGAGTCGATTCTGCTGAGCAAGTGTTGAATCAGCTGGGGTTCTGAGGAGGCCATTTGAGTAATATTTAAGCCTTCCGAATGGGCTGAAAGGGCTACACATAAATGTGTACATCCCCCACTAGCACACATGCCAAAGGCCTGTATAAAGACCTACACAAACACACACACACACACACACACACACACACACACACACACACACACACACACACACACTTATGTGTAGTATACATCACCAACACATGCATCTAGACCTGCATAGACATTTATGAATACAAACACACACATACATACACACACTTATGCACATATGCTCAGAAAGAGCACTACTTGACCTAGCTGGAGAGGGAGAGAGTGGTGGCTTAATCCAGGGAGTGACTATCTCTCTCAGAGCACGCATACATGCACACATACACACACACACACACACACACACACACACTAAAACACACTAAAACACACACTAAAACACACACACACACACACACACACACACACACACACTAACTCAAATAAACACACACATAAACACACATGTATGCACTTAAACACACACAAAAACAGGAACTATGTGATGGCCACACAAATGCCTGTGCTAGATCCCACATCAATGTCACATATGTCTATGAGTCTATCTGACTATCTGTCTCTCTCTCTCTCTCTCTCTCTCTCTCTCTCACACACACACACACACACACACACACACTCACACCGCCGCAGCTTCTCTCTGCCAACAGATGTGCCACTTTCATCACCCACCACGACCGTTACATGAGCATCTCGGCTAAAGAGGGATGAGGCAGATATTGCCAGGGAGAGAGATGCAGAGAGAGAGAGAGAGAGTCATAGTATGAGCGAGAATGACAGAGAGGGAGGGAGGGAGGGAGGGATGAGAGAGAGAAAGAGAGAGTGAGTGACAGAGAGGGAGGGTGAAGGAGAGAGAGAGAGAGTGAGAGAGAGAGACTGTCAGCACCAAATGCTGGGAGACTGCAGACAATAATAGAGAGAGATAGAGAAGAGAAAAAGAGAGAGATAGAGAAGCTTTGCAGAGGAGCGACAGACTGTGAGGAAAAAAAGCAGACGAGTGATAGCTGAGTAAGAGGCTGTGTTTATACTGTTGCTTTTTTTAGCTGTCTCCCTTCATCTCTCTCTCCATCTCCATCTCTCTATCTCTATTACTCTCTCTCTCTCTCCTCTCCCAACCTGCAGTGCTTGAAAACTTTGGGGTACTTTGTCTTTGATGGTACATCAAAGGGAGGAGGAGGAGAAGAAGAGGAGGAGGAGGAGGAGGTGGAGGAGGAGGAGGTGGGGGCCGGCCAGTGGATCTCCGCATTGGTAATCTCTCTCGTTTACCCACCCCCTCCTGCTCGCCTCTCGCAGGGGATCGGAGCGCGGAACGGGTGGGCTGGGGGTGGGGGTGGGGCTGGGTGGAGGTGCGTTTGCCGCGGGAGACTATTTGACAGACCAGAGAAGGGGAGCAGGAGCGAGGAGGCTCTGATACAGGTGATGCACTGTCGGTACGGATCTTTCTCTCACTCTCTCTCTGTCTCTCTCTGTCTCTCTCTCTCCCTCCCTCCCTCTCCCTCTCTCTCTCGTTCCTGTTCCTTCTCACTGTTTTCCATCAATTGTACCCAGTGAGGACCAGCCTCCAGTCTCTGCACAGCCGTTGAGAAGCGGTCAGTTCAGGATTAGCTGTTGTTTTACCGTCCTCTGCGTGTGGATGCAGATGTTTTTAGATGAGAGGTGGGAAAGGGGAAATTAGGCGCGTCACTTTAAAAACATCACGCAGGGGAAGCGACCGCCACCTCCATGCACAAGTGAGCACGGCTAACTACACCTGCTGGACGTCGGAGGAGCCGGAGTGCATGCCTGCAGCCGCGGGAGAGGAGGAGGAGAGACGAGACGAAGGAGAGCGGGACAAGAGGGGGGCATGCGAGAGATCCCTCGAGCGCGCGGACCGGGCAGACGAGTGAGAGTCGACGAGATGACAGAGAAGAGTGGCGTTTTCTGACCGGGATTTACAAGCTGAGGGTAATAACTGGAGGTCACTGAAGAGGAGGCTACTTTGCTGAACTGCTGTCTGCTGAGAGGATGGGATGTCCTGTCTCCACACAGCTGCTGTTAGCACTGCTGCTGCTGCTGCTCCAGCTGCCGGGGCACCTGGGGCAGGTCACTCCATCTCTGGGCACGGGACCGTCCGGCTCCCCGCTGCCCACCTCCCCCATGTCCTCCACCGGGACAGGGGGAGATGGTGTGGCTGAGACCGGCTCTCCCTCTAACACCACGGCCGGTCCGAGCCTGGTCACCAGCACCGGGGGTGAGGCGGTGGTGACGGAGGCGGTGGAGGAGGACTGGTCTCCGGCGGAGGCGTACCTTTACAGCGGCGACGCTGCCGCTCTGGGTCTGGCCACCTGCCCGCGGTCGTACCGCCTGTCCCCGCCACGCGGCCGGCCGCCCCCGGACCTGGGCCCGCTGCTGCGGCCCGTCACCACATCGTTGGCCAACGCCGCCAACTTCCTCAACCTGATCTTCCAGGCCAGCGAGCTGCGCGAGACCAGCATCCGCGAGGACCTGGAGTGGTACCACGCACTGGTGCGGTCACTGCTAGAGGGCGACCGGCCGGGCCTGGTGCGCCGCGCGCTGCTCACCTTCGACGCCGACCCGCTCTCCCTGCAGCCCCAGCTGGTCCTCCGCGCCTCCCAGGGGCCCCTGGGCCTCCGTAGCGGCGGTGGCGGCCGCCCCCCCTTCGTCCCCTCCGGTCCGCTGCGGGAGATCTACCTGCAGGACTTCACGTCCACCTGGGACGACCTCCACCCGGCGCCCCCGGCGCCCGACGACAGCTGGTTCACGGCGCTCAAGTTCGCCGCGCCGCCACAGGTGCTCGCGGGACTCAGCAAACGGGCACTCGTCAACGACCTGACCACCTTGGAGACGCCCAAGTGGGCGCGTGGGGACAGCTATGTGGCCAACAGCAGCGGCGCGTGCTGGGCCGACGCAGCCTTCCTGGAGTGTGAGGACGGACGCTTCCTGCCCGGCTGGCTGCTGACCCTCACCATGCCGTTTTACGGCCTCAAGCCTGACCTCAGCCCTGAGTTTAGGTAACTCTGTTTCCACTTGTCAGTCTGAATGATATGTTATATGTACACGCACTAGTAACAAAAAACATTACTCCGGTCACTGTGCATGCATTAGAAGCACAAAGCATTAGTGTTGTCAGTGCTGTCGTTATCAGAACAGGAATGTTCCCAAGCTGTGCATCATATGTGCTAGAATAGGACTGTGTTGGCCCGATTTACAGACACTGTATTCTTTTTGGTCTCTCTCCTTTCCCATGGAGATAAGCTGCCCAGTTATTGTCCGGTTTATTCAGCTAAAATAAGAATGATTGTTGAAATAATGTAATTTCAATGATCTGCACAATGGAAATGTTGATGTTGATGTCCATGCAATCTATCTTCATGATCACATCACTTAACGTAGGATCATTTTAACTGGCCCAGATGCCCACAGCTGCTGTCCGTCTCACCACTTACAGCCTCCTCACAGTAATCTAACCCCACATCTGCCTCCTGCACATCTGCACACAGGCCGCTAGTCCCCCCCCCCCCCCCCCCCCCCCCCCCCTTTGAGCCTCAGATTCCTTTCAAAACCTTTTAGAGCCTCTCGGCCAGGTGGTGCCTGCCTATGGACAGTCATTGGGAATGAAACTGAAGTGGGTTCCTCCAGCAATGCACCAATTCATCTATCTGCATGAAACCAAGAAACAGATTACAGGCATTAGCAGCAGTGGACCACTAATTAACAGCTGCCCGAGCAAACACACTTTTAGCTGTCAGGGGGCCTAGAGCCCATGTATCATCAAGTCAAACCACTGGTATGGCTGATTTACATTCATTTGATTTGTTAAAATGATTTACTCATTATTTATGCATATTGCTCACATCTTACTTACCACTTACTTGCTGCCTTGATGACACCTGACTATTAATATAGACACAATGATCATGTTGTGCTATATTTTTCATGATGCCATTTCATGTTGACGATGGTTACTTACACTGCAATGTTTTATAGGGTTGTCACTTCTCATGTTAAGTCTCTGATTTCTCGCCTTCAGGCGTTGACATCTTCCATTAATCGGTCTGTCTCCCTCCCTGTCTCTCTGTATATGTCTGTGGTAGAGGTGTAATTCGTGTGGACGTCAACGTTCAGGGCTACGATATCGACCAGTGTGCCACGGGGGACGTGTGGTTCGCGGACACTCACCAGTGCAACCGCACCAGCATGGTGGTAAGTGGCACCTGGTTTCCCCCTCTGCTGTTTGTACATTCACTCCTTGTTCCATTTGATTCGGTGGCACACATCCTCCAGGCAGGGAGAGAGAGAGAGAGAGAGAGAGAGAGAGAAGAAATGATCCAACAAATTGCACCACAGGCCAGCCAGCTCAGAGAATTCACAAACATTCAATTTACTAATCAAAACCCCCCAGAGCTGAGCGCCTACCTCGGCTTCAATTAGCGAAATTATTTTTCTTTTTTTTCCTTTTTTTTGGGAGCATTTGTGACAACCTGACAGTGTTTCAGTGAAATTGACTTCAAACCTGTTTGCCAATTAAATTGATCTGTCTACATGCGACGGAGAGGCCTGGCACGGAGTATGTGAACACGACGCAGAGACGCAGCTGTCTGGTGTACGGGGCTTCTGGGGAAATCAAAGCCACAGGCTGCAGTGGGCTGTTCTGTACGGGTGTCTGAGAGCACAGCCACATGAAAGGCCGAGCGGAGGGAAGGCCTGTCCACTCCACCCGCTCCTCTTAGCAGCCCCCCCGGGGAGGCAGCGGAGGGCAAGAGTGGTCAGCGAGTCGTCTCATGACAGGAAATGTCAGAATGAGAGCAGTTCACGGGGTCACAGGGTTATCAGAAGACACTTCTGCCCCTCCACTGAGGGTTACGCACACGCTGAGACTATTCATATGGAAAAGGTCTGTATGAAAACAGATAGTCACACTTGGAATAACAAACCTGGGGTAAAGAGCTTGCATGTAGATTCCATGATTCCATATTAAATTGTTCTGTCACTGTGTAGGAAAGGGCCAATTAATTAATTTGAAAAAAAATAACGGATTAAAAAAATAACGCAGATTAATCGATTCTGTATGACCTTTGACCCCGAGCCGTTCTAGTCAGTAACCATTAGACTGTAAAATAAAGGAGAGAGAAGAAAATTTGCTGCCTACATCATTGATTGGAACATTTTACTTTTAAGAAATAGAGTTGACATAGAGCGGAGAATTAATTTGTTTTCATTGTGTCCCCTAGGTTATATCTGTGGCCTGAAATGCCTTGTATGTGGAAAAAAAACTTATTCCCAAAGCACTTTTGAATTTATTTCCTTAGCATGTTAGGTCATATCATAGATTATTATGGCCATTATTTGAACAGTGAAAATAATAATAAAAGAGTTTTTGAACTTTAATGTCACTAATGCTGATTATTCAGTGATTCATTTGAGTTTAAATATTTAAAATACTTTCACAGCAAAAATTATATATGTGATTAATTTAGATTAATTAATCACAGAGAATGTAATTAATTTGATTACATTTTTTAATCGATTGACAGCCCTAATTAATCTAAATTAATAAACTATATGTAAATGAACACATGGATTTTACAGACTTTTCCCTAATGTCTCATTATGGATCAGCAACAGGTTTGAAACATGATATTTCGTTTGTTGATACCACAGACATCAGACACACGTAGTGTTACGCATGACTGAGATGATCATTTCAAACACTCAAAACACAGTGTCTTGGATGGGAACTTAAAACAGTCTGTCTTGGACATACAGTGTATTTTATATATTTTAAGTTAGTGGAGTTAGTATTGATATATGATTAAAACCAAACAAACACCTATAAAAAGAATTAGAGAATGACATTGTAGATGGAAGAAAAACAGGGTTCCACATTCAACCATTAATTGCCATCATCCATCCTGTGTAGTGTACAAGGTGTCTTCCACAGTCTTGCCGTACTATCTCTTCTGAATAAACATGGAGGAGGCCTTTTGTAACAAATGTTGCATGTTGTGTGATGCAATATACCTCTCGGGCCCTTTCCAGGAAACGGAGCATAATGTCTTTAGATCAGGCTGCACAGGGTATTAAAGTCCTTGATCTCTTTAACGTCTTCCTTGAGCCCAACATGGAACAGTTATCCACTATCCTTTCATCCCTCTGACCATACATTTCCCTCTTTTTGTTTTCTCCCTCTCTCTCTCTTTCTTTCTTTCATCTCTCCCTCTCTTCCTCCTCCTTTGAATTCAAGAGATCTTTGCTCTCTCTCTCTCTCTCTCTCTCTATTTCCAAACCTGCTCTTGGCTGCAACATACCCATCCTGTCTTTCAGTCCATCCTTCTGTTTAAAGATATCTGTACAGGGTGGCAGAGGGACGATCGTTTGGATTAAGATAATCCAGCGCTGCTGACATCCCTGGTGGCATATCCCACCACCATGCTCATCTGGCGGACCTGTCCGACTAAGAGAGCAGTAGAAACCCCACCCCCACTCTCCTGCACTCTCTCAACATCAACAGTCCAACACTCATCCCAATAAATCATGTTTCCTTACATTCCCCGTCTTGTGAAAAAGGCAGAGGGATTTTTCTATTTTAGGGTCAATTTGTTTATCTATTTGTGTCTGGCGAGCATGTATCATGAATTACATTTACATTACATGTATAATATTATGTAAATATGTTACAAAACGTGCCATACATGTTGAGAGAGTTACCCACCTTGATAATGTTAATGTCCTGCACTAGTTGTGTAATCCAATGTGCGTGCGTGTCTGAGAGGGACACATCGGAGTGAGAGGTTAAGAGCCAAAAGCTTCTGGGAGGCTTATTTTTGACGGACAGTTCAGAGTGGCAGAGAGAGGTACAAACTCTACCTGCTCGTAAGAGCCCTCGGGACGACAGCAAGCATGGCAAGGCTTGGGAAAGGAGATCGCCTCCAAGTTATTAGAACATGAAGTTGTCTTTTATCAGGGAGGCCAGTAATCTTCTGCCTCACGTAAATGGACTTCCCATCTCCATAATTCCTGAAAGGAAGGGAATGACTTATGGCCTTGAGACTGTATGTGTGTTATTCTGGCACACATAGATGCATTCGGGTTTGCTTGTGTGTTCCTTTGCTCAGGGATTTCTCAGGGATGCGAGTGATAAAGCCCTTTCAATAGAGGTATTACTGGTCCATTTACGTTTTAACATAGATTAACACAGACACAGTGTGTGCATGTGTGTGTGTGTGTGTACGTGTGTGTGTGTGAGAGAGAGAGAGAGAGAAAGACATAGAAAAATAGAGAGAGTGGAGTAAAAACAAAAGAGAGAAAGACTGGGCGAGAGAGGGAAAAGACTGGGAGAGAGAGAGAGAAAATGTCTGCGGCCCTCGTCCAGGCTTGATATAATTATCTGTGAGCAGACTGTAAATGCGCACAGATAGATAGAATTTCACCGCAGAGAATCTGGTTACCCCAAAGAGACATTCAGCCACTGTGTTCATTAACATTATGATCCACTCACTCCTACTACGCTTGAGGTTGTTACCAATGGTTTCAATAGAAGGAAGCTTCAGAGAGATAGTTCTCGATTGCAATGTATCCCAGGTCAGTGGGCAGTGTCAGTTAATTATCACATACTGAGGAGACTATTCAGATGAGTAGCAGGGTAAGATATGGTTCCTCTGGTGATAAATACCCAGAGCCGAGTCATCATGTGTTCACATCCTTTTGTTCTTCGAGATCTCTTAACTCAAAGGGACCAAAACATATCAAACTTCAGTACTAAATGCATCATTCCCAGACTTTTAGTTCTCCTTTGATGTGAGTTCATAAGCTCACCAATAAAACATGATCAAAGATAATAAAAAATGTGATCTCTCTCTCTCTCCTTTTTTTCTTTTTCTCTCTCTCTTTCTCTCTCTCTCTCTCTCTCTCTCTCTCAGTGTGAGCCCATACCTGGTCAGGGGTTCCGACTGGGCCAGTACTGCTGCCGCTGTAAAGAGGGATTCTACAGCCCTGCCCAGGCTGCCCGGGCCACAGGTGGGTAGGCATGGCATAACATGATTAAAAGGCAATCCAGGTCTCCTCTCATGCATTATGCATATGTGACTTCACGGACAAGGCGAGGAAGAAGAGGCCTGGTATTTAAATGGATCTTCGCAACAACAATGAGCAAGCTCCCGTAATTAAGAAAATGAACTTTGATCGTAAAAGTAATTGAATTCAGGTTTCTGTTTTCAGAGCCTGATGGTTCTGCCATCTGTTTCCCTGTTTTAATTTTCAGAGGGATTCTCGTATAATGTGTTTAGCAAGTAAGCTGCAGGAATGCTCATCTCTTTATTTCCATGTATCAATAATTTATTCATGCTGGAACATCTGTTTTAACATGAGTTGGGAATCGCTGGCTTTAAGTACCAAAAAATTATGTGCAAGTAATTATTGGTTCCATAAAACCCTCTTGAACATCATAATGTCAATGTGATAAAAGTGTCAAACCAGACTATAAATGACTTCTTACACGGCAACAATCCCAAGGCTGACATCCCAAGGGGCCCCTTCTACACATGCTCAGCCAGCCTCTTCTGTTTAGCAGTGTCAGTTTGAAAAAAATATCTCTTGTTCTTTTCTGGTACCTTCCCTTCATCTCTCTCTCTCTCTCTCTCTCGCAGCAACAATCCCAAGGCTGACATCCCAAGGGGCCCCTTCTACACATGCTCAGCCAGCCTCTTCTGTTTAGCAGTGTCAGTTTGAAAAAAAATATCTCTTGCTCCCTTTCTTCTACCTTCCCCTTCATCTCTCTCTCTCTCTCTCTCTCTCTCTTTCTCTCTCTCTCCATCTCTCTCTCCTAGGCCCCAAAGGTGGCCATGCCAACGGTACCCAGGCCTGCTACCCCTCCATGCCCGTGTGCCTGCCCTGTTGGCCGGGCTGCGCTCACTGCGAGGACGGCTCTCCATGCCGGGTCCGGGTGGACTGGCTGCTGCGGGGGGCCGTGATGACGGTGCAGGCACTCTTCATGGTGCTGATCTTCCTCAGCATGCTCATCACCTACCAGAACCGGGGGAGCAAGGTGAGAGAGTGGGGCAGAAGGAGTAGGGTGGAGTTGGGAGTGTGGTGGAGGAGTGGTGGAGGAGTGGAGTGGTGGATGGGTGGAGGAGTGGAGGGGTGGATGGGTGGAGAAGTGGAGTGGGGAGGGGTAGAGGGGTGGAGTGGTGGAGTGGAGGGGTGGAGGTGTGGATGGGTGGAGGAGTGGAGTGGTGGAGGAGTGGAGGGGTGGAGGAGTGGAGGGGTGGAGGAGTGGAAGGGTGGAGTGGTGGAGGAGTGGAGGAGTGGAGTGGTGGAGGAGTGGAGGGGTGGAGTGGTGGAGGGGTGGAGGGTTGGAGGAGTAGAGGGGTGGAGGAGTGGAGTGGTGGAGGAGTGGATGGGTGGAGTGGTGGAGGAGTGGAGGGGTGGAGGAGTGGAGTGGTGGAGGAGTGGATGGGTGGAGTGGTGAAGGAGTGGAGGGGTGGAGGAGTGGAGGCATACCTGTCAACACTCCCGTTTTTCCCGGGTTTCTCCCGTATTTCAAGGTCATCTTCCAGCACCCTCCCGTTTTCTTATTTCTCCCGGAAAACTCCCGTAATTTGCATGGCCCTCAAACTTCATTTTAAAATCATTGATGCATTCAGGTTGCAAGATTGTGTATGAAATACACCCTACACATACACGATCACTTAGTTTCAATTTCAACTGTTTTGTCATAGGCTAAAACCTGGCAACCCAAAACCCAAATTAGGAAGCGGGTGCCAACTGCGCAGCCTGAGTCTCATCATAAGCAAGCGGGCTAGATGAATGGCCTACTCCAGAACTAGCTGTTGTGAAATTGTTGGAAATTTAATTGATTAACACATCACATAAACTGTTATTGAGTGTTGTTGATACACTGAACTTGTTCCCTCGAACCAAATCTGACAGCAAGCAGCTTTGGAGTTTTGGAAGTAGGCTGCAAGGGGGAGCTGGTGGATACATAACTGGCATCGTAAGGGTAAGGTAAAAGGTAAAAGCAACGACCCAAATGCAGTGTTGAAACACGTGTATGAAACGTGTTAAATATGCAAAACACAGATCCGGTATAAACACTGACCCAAAAAAAATCTCCCGTTTTGGAAAGCTAAAATGTTGACAGGTATGATGGAGGGTGGGATGGTGGAGGATGGAGGGTGGAGATGGAGGGTGGAGGGTGGAGGAGTGGAGGAGTGGAGTGGTGGAGGAGTGGAGGAGTGGAGGAGTGGAGGTGGAGTGCTGGATGGGTGGAGAAGTGGAGGGGTGGAGTGGTGGATGGGTGGAGAAGTGGAGGGTGGAGTGGTGGAGTGGTGGATGGGTGGAGAGTGGAGGGGTGGGTGGTGGATGGGTGGAGGAGTGGAGGGGTGGAGTGGTGGATGGGTGGAGAAGTGGAGTGGTGGAGGAGTGGAGTGGTGGATGGGTGGAGAAGTGGAGTGGTGGATGGGTGGATGGGTGGAGAAGTGGAGGGTGGAGTGGTGGATGGGTGGAGGAGTGGAGGGGTGGAGTGGTGGATGGGTGGATGGGTGGAGAAGTGGAGGGGTGGAGTGGTGGATGGGTGGAGAAGTGGAGTGGTGGAGTGGTGGATGGGTGGAGAAGTGGAGGGGTGGAGTGGTGGATGGGTGGAGAAGTGGAGGGGTGGATGGGTGGATGGGTGGAGAAGTGGAGTGGTGGAGGAGTGGAGTGGTGGATGGGTGGAGAAGTGGAGTGGTGGAGGGTGGAGTGGTGGATGGGTGGAGAAGTGGAGTGGTGGAGGAGTGGAGTGGTGGATGGGTGGAGGAGTGGATCGGTGGAGAAGTGGAGGGGGTGGAGGGGTGGATGGGTGGAGTGGTGGAGGAGTGGAGTGGTGGATGGGTGGAGAAGTGGAGTGGTGGAGGAGTGGAGTGGTGGATGGGTGGAGGAGTGGATCGGTGGAGAAGTGGAGGGGTGGAGGTGGATGGGTGGATGGGTGAAAGTGGGGATGGGGAGCTGCAGGGGATGGTGGTGAAGGTCGAGCTCTGGATCTGGATCTATCCATATAGCTGTAGCTCCGATACTAGAGCAGCTGGACCTGTACACTACCTGCCTCTTCAGTACAAGATCAAGGGAGATCAACAGAGGCCAGTTTGAGGAGAGCCTAGGACTGGTAGAAAGATCAGACTTGTGCTTCCTGGCAGGCAGCTGACAGTAGCTTTACATTTACATTTATTCATTAAGCAGATGCTATTATCTAAAGTGATTTACAAAAATGAGGAATAAGCTTCAAGCTACAATGCAGAGGAGACCTTAGGTAGCAATTAATACTACATCAATCAACACTATTACTGGAGGATGAGAGTGGACAGAGGCGTGGACAGAAGCACTTCTAGCCACTACACGATAGATTAAATTCCTAGAGAAAGGCTAAAACTACTTTGTGCTGTCAGATGCGTTAGATATCGCATAACTGATTGGCACTAGCAACCTCCACAGCTCCAACAAAGGAAGTATTCAGAAAGGGTATAAGAGCTCTCATCGCTTTAACAGCAATAAGAAAAATGTATGCTTATCTTTGCCAGACATTTGTCACAACTATCCTGGAGTCAGTGTATACCCACACTGATACTGGGTGCAAATGATAACAACACACTCGGATGTAAACGTATAGTTGGCCGGTTGGATGGAAAGATATAGCAAGTGAGAATTACGACCCAGGCTGAACAACAATATTTCTCACCTTTGTGTGAAAGGGTTTATTATTATGTGCATGACATTTGCAGAGCATATCAGTGAGAATGTTTGAGACGCGGATCCATTTCTGTGCGTCAGCTTTGACCTGGCTTTGTGTACTTATAATGAGATGTGGCCAGTTTGATAAAAACGAGCTCACTCACTCACTCTGGATCAGTGGGCTGTTTGAACATCCTCTCTCCAGGCCACCAAAATGAGATCAAGGTCTTAAATGTGTTGATAAAATGGGAGCACAGAATAGAATGGCTTGTTTGTGACAGATATCGGCAATGCCGAAAACAAGTCCTTTTCAGTGGAGACATTTTGTACTCACTATAAATGAGAGAGAAAAATGACACGCTAGTGTGGCTCTATACGAAAACAGGCTGTGTGTGTTGTGTGTATAGCGACAATATTCTTGAGAGCCAGCAACAACGCCTATAGCACGCCAGGCTCAGTCTTGGCAATACATTGTAGACCGGCTGACTCATGTGGGCGGAAACTTTGATCATGTCGATTGGCAACCAAGAGGCAATGTGACAAAACAAGCCACTCTGCAAAGCAAGGAGTTTGCAGCGTTACCCTATCTACTTCCATCCTGACACTCTGAACACATTTTATCAGTCCGCCATCACTGCTCTCTGTCTTCGGTATGAATGTGTCAGATGATGAAAACGTACATATTTGTTTAAGATGTGGTTGATAGCATGGTTCAATAGTTTAAACATGTCATTTAGCGGGTCCTGTTTTTTTTATGAGATGGCTATGAAAATGTGGCTGAGTAAGAAAGAGAGTACACGTCATTTTCTGTTCCCTTG
Source organism: Alosa alosa (assembly GCF_017589495.1). Classification (NCBI taxonomy): domain Eukaryota; kingdom Metazoa; phylum Chordata; class Actinopteri; order Clupeiformes; family Clupeidae; genus Alosa; species Alosa alosa. The sequence continues at coordinate 32,630,846 of NC_063195.1, read as the reverse complement.
ACAGCGTGCAGTCCATTTGGCATTCTGGTAGTGATCAGATTCCTGACCTAAACGTAACAGGAAGGGTGCTGTGCTTGGTGATGATTTATAACAACATTAGAAACATTAGAAACAATGCTTTCCATAAATTAGATTCTGCATTAAGACATCTCATTGGCTACGTGCATTAAGACATCTCATGGGCTATGTGCATTTAGACATCTCATGTAAGTCAGTGATGTATGTAAATGTGCTCCATATCAACAGAGCCACCTTAAGCTCAAGAAAACAGATCTGATCTGACCTGACCAGATCTGATTAGAATGACCTAAAAATCTCAAACTTTGACAGCAATATGAGCGAAGTAAACAAACTCATCACACGCATCACTGGTGTTTATGAATCTGGCTACAGATATATAATATCACACGATGGAGTAATCTCATCACAGGTCTCTCATAATAGCATGTTTCATCCTCACAATATCATAACATCAATTCCCTTTTGACCCAGTCTCCACTGCATATGCTGTGCGCTGAGGACCGAGATAAGCTGTGTGCAGATACAGTATCTTTGGCAATTCCATCAATTCTTGATATCTGGCAATTTCATGCATTTTTAAAGTCCTGTGGATATTTGGGCGAACAGGATAGAGACAGGGAAAAGGGAGTACGGCATTAGAACATCACCCTGTTACTGCTGAATTGCTCGCAAAGCCTTGGTGTTTTTATTAGTTTTGTTATTAATTCATGAGGGTGGTTGTACATATTATAGTATTTTCATCAAATATTCTACAAACCCGCTTTATAACCCGGGGAACTTATCGGTCTTTAATTTTTCATGTTCTCGAGTTGTGTAATGAATGTTGCGAAGATCACATGCAAAGACCCATGTGGATGGAAAACATGTGGAATATGATAAATTGTGTGGTCATTATTTGTTGATTTCCACAAGTCTTCCGCCTCCATTAATTTCATGATCTCTATATTTTCTCCTTGATTTCTCATCATCATCTCTCCCTCATTTTCACTCGCCCCCACTCTCTCTCTCTCTCTCTCTCTCTCTCTCCTTATTGCAGAGGATACGTGCGTCGGGTCTCCTGCTGTTGGAGACGATCCTGTTTGGGTCCCTGCTGCTCTATTTCCCAGTGAGTGCCAGATTAAAACATTCTCTGCAGATTAGTGCACTGCATTTAGGATTATATTATAATGACTGCCCTAGACTGGTGCAAGGGGGCAGGGTGCATTGCATAACCTGGAATTGCTAAGTGCCATTACAGAATATTGATTGCGATCCATCAGTTACTTTTTAGTTTTTGAAATTGCAATAAGCATTACCATATATTTGGCTAAGCTTTTAGGAATATTCTCAATCTCATGGAGAATCTGTGGATACAAATCCATAAGCGTTTCTACTTATAATATACAATATCTAGGCATCTAAGTTTTTGCCAAAGAGTATAGAAGTAACTACTCTTTGTTTTTGCTCCATAACCAAAACATTCATTTGACTTCAGCTGATTCATCACACAGATATTGAAAATGACTAAACCAAACATGATCTGATATATTAACAATACATGGGCAGATTATGAAATACTATACCTAATTTGGTGATACATGAATAGAATGCTTCAGAATGTGAAAACCTCTGCGCTTAAATATGTAACAGGCATCAGACACAAAATGGGTGAAATGTTACAAAAGGATGGATTCAAACACGGTCCACCCACTCTGTCTGCATGGCGGAGCGGAGCCTTTTAGAGTCTGGCCACAGTCCAGCTGGAAAGGGCACAGGTGGCCCCGTCTGTCTCATCTTGGCCGGGCCAGCCACAGGGGACTGCCGCTACCTTTCTAAAGCCACACACATTTGATCTGGTGTGATCAGGAGATCTTTGTGGTGTGTGTGTGTGTGTGTGTGTGTGTGTGTGTGTGTGTGTGTGTGTGTGTGTGCGCGTGTGTGTCTTTCTCTTTTTTTCCCTCTCTCTTTCTATCATACAAATATACTGTACTTCATCACTCTTTTCCTCACTGACTGTATGTCAGCCTATCCATACAATGCAAAAGACAACTAAAGACTTACTTTAGACCTGCTAACACCTCTTCCCTTTCTCTGGACAGGTCTTCATCCTGTTCTTCAGGCCCAGCACTTTCCGCTGTATCCTGCTTCGGTGGGTCCGACTGCTGGGTTTCGCCATCGTTTACGGCACCATGACCCTGAAGATGTACAGGTGGGCTCCCCATCCACAGCGTTGCTCTTGCCTCTAAAACTGATCCATCTCTATAACTAATCTCAAGTTAATAACATCTTAAGTAATAACATCTTAAGTTTACCTGAAATGTATCAGTTGCATGTCAGCATGACACGTGTTCTGGTCCTGTCATCACTCCACCCAGGGTTCTGAAGGTGTTCCTGTCGCGCACAGCCCAGAGGGTGCCTTACATGTCCAGCACCAGCCTGCTGAGACTGCTGGGAGTCATGGTGGCCACCGTGAGCTGGTTCCTGTGCGCATGGACCGCCGGTGTCCTGCAGAACCGCGACCGCAACGTCCCGCTCTTGGTCACCTCCACCACATCGAATGGCCAGGCCTTCAACCAGTGTGACATTGACCGCTGGGACTATATGATGGCTTTGGGTGAGTGAAGTCTCATGAAAATATAATTCATTGGGCATTCTCTGGAGATGGAGCGCGCTTACTTGGTGGCAACAGGAAAGTGATTCTATTGAGTTTGGCACTCAATAGAACGAGAAAGGACAATATTATGTGTGACTGTCATGCAGATGAATGTTTATGAAGTACAGGGTCTGGAAATGGCCAGCTAGAGCCAGAGACCATAAAGAGTTTATCACTGATTTAAATTTTGTGCACATACTGGACACAGTGGCTCTCCCTCCAGTTTTGGATGTGAGGTTAACGTTCATTCTAGAGGGCCTGTCATCATCTCCTCTGTTTCTCTCTACTGCGTCTTCATGGCCTCAGCGGAGCGCCTGTTCCTCTGCTGGGGCCTCTTCCTGTGCAGCGCAGTGAAGCCAGTGCCCTCGGCCTTCCACGAGCCTCGCTACATGAGCATCGCCATCCACAACGAGATGATCCTGTCCTGCATGTTTCATCTCCTCCGGTGGGTGAAAGGCTTCGGAGATTTCTGTAAGGCCGGAACACCGTTCAAAATGTACCAACTTAATCCTAGACCTCCCACAGTTACCCACAGTTGCCACACTAACTCTGATCACTGTTCTATTATGAGAGGGAATAATCTTATTGTGTACTGTGTCATAGGCCACAACTGTAAAACTGGAAAGACAAATATACCCTTTCCCCATTTTAAGTCACCACATTTTTTATTCATTTTGAGTGACGACAACACGTGAAATATTTGAGAACAACTGAACCTGAACCATAGTTTCTGTCTCCTCCATCCTCAGGTTTTCCCATCACAGTCTCCATCCAGACTGGACCCTACTGCTTGAGTTCACTCATACTCACGCCACTATCACTGTTACATTGGGACTGCTCTTCGTTCCAAAGGTGACATTCTGGACCATATTTCCAGCCCAGACCATGCTACCAGTCCATTGAGCTAAACAAACATATTTTCATGAGTCAGAAACCATAACATACAGATTGATGACGACAGGTGCATCACACCTGTTTGGGTGATTATACAAGTAATTAATACCTCAAAGCTAGGCCAGAAGGGGCAGCCGTGGCCTACTGGTTAGCGCTTCGGACTTGTAACCGGAGGGTTGCCGGTTCGAACCCGACCAGTAGGAACGGCTAAAGTGCCCTTGAGTAAGGCACCTAACCCCTCACTGCTCCCCGAGCAGGCTGTAGCAGGCAACTCACTGCATCGGGATTTGTGTGTGCTTCACCTCACTGTGTGTTCATTGTGTGCTGAGTGTGTTTCTCTCTGTCTGTGTGTGTGTGTGTGTGTGTGTGTGTGTGTGTGTGTGTGTGTGTGTGTGTGTGTGTGTGGTAGTTCCTACATGTGACCAAACCGGGGCGGGAGGTGATAGCAGCTGAGGTGTATGAGGATGAGGTGGACCTGCGACGTTCCTACCTCAACAGCAGCTTTGTCTCTGCCTGGAGTGATCATGTGGAGCATGAGGACATCCGGGTAAACTTTACCACCCCTCTAAAGCCCATTACTACTCCTTTAAAGCCCATTAGTGGCTAGTGCACCAGTGCTATGCCCACACATAACTGCATTCACAAGGGGAGGCTTTGAAATAATAGTGCATTTCGAAAATGTGTTTGTGGTCACTGTGATACTAAACAGAAGTTAACATCATAAGTATACTGTATCTGAAATCATCACCAATTTGACACCAACATTCTGTAAATAAGTCATTGTTCAATCACACAAAACAATAACAAGAGTTTAAAGCATGATGTAATAACCCCTATAAATAATCCTAAACAGAAGTCATAACTACATTATGTGAAAACTACCAGTAATAATGTGTAATGCTGACAGTACTCAGCAAAATAAATATAATATATTTTCTTAACTATTTATTTCTATAACTTGATGTTCATTTTGCCCCACTTTATGTCACTTTTTCATTCCACATACATTATTCTGTGTCTCTGTATTCTAAACCTGTCAAACCTCTTTTCTTTCATTTCATCAACTGTGCCTTTGTTCCTCCCTTTATACCAGGATGAGCTGAAAAAGTTGTACTCTCAGCTGGAAATCCACAAGACCAAAAAGATGGCGAACAACAACCCCCACATTTCTAAAAAGCGAAGCTCGCGTCTGGGGATCGGGCGTTCCATCATAAAGCACATAACCGACTTCCCAGGGACCATATCACGGCAGCATAGCCGAGAGGATAGAAGTGGAACGCATTCTCCATCACCAAGCCTGTTTTCTGCCAGCTCTAAGAAGCCCAGTGAAATCACCTACATCACCTACAGGGAGGATTACTCCAAAGAGCCATCACCAAACATTGTACCCAAGTCCCAGACTGCTTTTGACAATACTCCTTCAAGGACTCCTTCAAGAACTCCTTCATTTGCTGGGTCTTTAACACCAATATTAGTGGACAAGAGGGCCTCCCAGTACTCACAACATTCACAACATTCCCAATACTCACAACTCTCCCAACATTCACAGTACTCACAAGCGGAGTCTCTGGACGCACCGCCAATGGTCTGCAAGTCGGCGAGTGCACACAATCTTTCTGTTGACAAAAACTTCCTTCATCCCGATGACAGCAGGCAGAAGAAGTCACTGAGTGCTGTGGTGACTAGCACAGACTATTACTCCCTGATGGAAGAAGCCGCACAGAGTGGCCCCACGACTCCAGTACTAAAACACGTTGGCAGCATAAAAGAGCAGACATCTCAGGCCCTTCTTGCTGAATCGTTTGACAAAGCTGAAGTCTGCCCTTGGGAAGTTGAGGAAGAGAGGCGACCGAGCAAGAAACATGTTACTATCTCTATAGCTAACGATAAGAATGAGGAAGATGCGCCCGCCGAGAAGTCACCCACCTTGATAATTTGCCCATGGGAGAACGTTGAGCAACTGCCTTCGGCCACGAAGCAAAAGAGCATCGACAGCGTGGACTCAGACGGCGACTCCGTTAGACTGAAGGCTCCAATCTCCTCGAGTGCTCCAGTGTCGCCATCGGCAACTGGCAAGGAGATTCGTGTCTTTTCATTCCGCCCCACCACCAAAAGCCTCCTCCATGCTAGGGGCCTATCGACTGATAAAACCAAACTCACTGCGACCCTTTCTGTAGATGTGGCGAAGAAAACCCCGCAGCTCCAGAAAAGGAGCATGACAACAACAGACCTGAAACCATTACTTATGAAGCAGAATGCAATAAGACTTTCCTCCACTGAATCTGCAGACAGGAGCCCTAGGAGAAAGCCTAACCCTGAAGTTCTCGTCTGTCCCTGGGAGTCTGACTTGGAGCTAAACAACACCAAAGGTCCAGAGAGGATCTATGAGAATGTAATCACACCTCAGAGCAGTTTGAAGAGTATAGGTTCTGATGGAAGGGGCAGATCCATGCTGCAAGTGCCACCCAGGAGGCAACAAAGCATAGTGGCTGATGTTTGTCCCTGGGAGGTGCCAAAACCCCCGGAAGCTATGGTGTGTCCTTGGGATGCGCCAGATGCCACTGTACCTGAGGTTAGAGAAGGTTCCCTCAAGTCAAATACTGGGGTGCCAAAACCAACTGAGAGAGTGATTTATGTCAGTCACTCCGGGGGGACGCCAGAGCCTGGTAGAGCGCCAAAGACACAGGAGACAGTGCCTGCTGAGGTGTGCCCGTGGGAGTCGGGGGAACCTGTGCAAAAGCAAGACAGCGCCAAGGCGAATGTGTGCCCGTGGGAGTCGGGGGAACCTGTGCAAAAGCAAGACAGCGCCAAGGCGAATGTGTGCCCGTGGGAGTCGGGGGAACCTGTGCAAAAGCAAGACAGCGCCAAGGCGAATGTGTGCCCGTGGGAGTCGGGGAACCTGTGCAAAAGCAAGACAGCGCCAAGGCGAATGTGTGCCCGTGGGAGTCGGGGGAACCTGTGCAAAAGCAAGACAGCGCCAAGGCGAATGTGTGCCCGTGGGAGTCAGGGGAACCAGCCGCCGCTGAGGATAAAAAAACATCACAGAGTGTAATTAAGAAATTCCCACAGCTGACAAAACAGGTGACAGTTAACGTGGAAGCCTGCCCATGGGATTCCCCAGATCAACCTGAACCAGGTAAAATAAATATTTGTCCTTGGGAGGCCGATAGTCCAAAACCTCCATTGTCAAAGCAGGCAGCTGTGGTCCATTCAAGCCAGGAGTCTATAAATACGAAAACAGAGCCTAAACAGACTCCAAAACTACAACAGCAACACAGTGTTCATGCAAATGTCTGCCCTTGGGAAACAGAAGAAAGCTCAACACCGAAGGACGGAGAAGCAACAAAAGGTCCAGTTAAAGCTGCCCCTAGAATATCCCCAACACTGTCCAAGCATTCAACAAACACAGCCGAAGCATGTCCTTGGGATTTCCCTGCACCGCCAGCGGATGTCTGCCCATGGGAGGTCGAAAGCGCAGAGCCACAACCTACTCAAACTAAACAGGTGAGTAGGACATCGTCCAGACAAGGGTCCACCTCATCTAAAGCTAGCGCTAAGCAATTCCCAAAACAAGACAGCGTCAGAGGGAATGTCTGCCCATGGGAGGTCGAAAGCGCAGAGCCACAACCAACTCAGATTAAACAGGTGAGTAGGACATCGTCCAGACAAGGGTCCACCTCATCTAAAGCTAGCGCTAAGCCATTCCCGAAACAAGATAGCGTCAGAGGGAATGTCTGCCCATGGGAATCTCAGGAACCTGAAGGGTCAACACAACAAGATAGTGCCAAAGCTAACGTCTGTCCATGGGAAACAGAAAGCACAGAAAAGGGAAGTACAGGTGACAAGCTCAAACATCAAGGAAGTGTAGCCGCTGACGTCTGTCCGTGGGAAACCGATACACCAAAAAGGCAAGACAGTGCTCGGGGAAATGTTTGTCCATGGGAGACAGGAGGCACTGAGGAAGCGAAGGCAGATGACAGCACTGCTGCCGCCGGCACCACCGCCGGCCAAGAGAACGCAGAACAAACTGCAGTACCGGCTGCAGAACAAGAAAATATACAATCTCCAACTCTAAGCTCACAAGAGCTGGACTCAGAGAGATGCAACACGCCCCTGGAGCGTCGCGACGCTCTGTGCCCGTGGTCCACGGAGAGGTCACAACATGACAACAACTCCGATGTGTTCACCTGGGAGGAGAACATTCCAGAGGAGGATGAGGACCTGGACGCTGAATGCGCAGCAGAAGCATTTGTCTTCCCACCTGACTTGGACTAAGATTTTGCCATAGCATTGACTGTAAACCCTTGCCATCACAAACAGCCTGCCTGCCAGTGAAGCCAATGATGAGAGACATAGATCACTCAGTTTGTGATTCAGAGGTCAGGGTTGTGACAGGGTGGCTTAGCCCACCCATTCACGAACACCATCATAATGGACATAATTGGCCAGACGGCTCTCCCAAGTCCCCACACTCCCTCTACCCTTCAACTTCATATTATATGTAACTTTTATGTGTGAAGTAGTGTATCCCACTTTCTTAGCTCATGTAATGCTTCATTAGCCAAAAATCTAAATACTTAAACGGAGATTTCTAAATATCCATTGGTCTGGGGAAGTTGTGCTCATAGAATGTGTATCATATTTTTTCTGATATGTCACAATTCCTCATAAGCTTCTCCTGAAAACAGTTGCTATTAACAGATGTTTTTCCAAACCATTTAATGAGAGTTGTTCTCAGTGACATAGCCTACTATAGAAAAGAATGCACTGGACATTCCATCCTACTGAGGAGTGAAGGCAAAGATTCTTTAGTTACCAACTTTATTAGCCGTCTCTGGTGAAGGACTTCTGAAATAAATTGTCTTTGTGATTCCATGGCAACGAGAGCATAAAGTGATTCAAAGCACTGTCTTCATATGTTCTGGTCTGTGCAGCCAAATTCTCCAAATGCTGAGGTCAAAGTGAGAGGCGTTGAACTCCAATGATGACATTGTCGTGTTTTCAGAGGTCCATAGACATCTCAAAATGTCAGCTGAATAATTTCAATCTTGTATCTTAGATACTGTGAGAATGTAAACTCCTGAAACTGTTTGATATGCCCGCAGTTACAAATTATAGTACAGAATTGTTGTCATGACAAAAAGGTTTGTCAGCAAGGTCCCTGAAAACTGTTTGCAATGGTCACTAATGATAACTTTCATTAGACCTTCATGGAATGGTGCAACATGCCCATATAAGTATTGCAATCAAACAAAATGTTAAAAACATGATTTAATGATTATATGATTCTATAAAAAATAACTCTAAATAAGGAATAAACACTATAATGTAACTGTCAGTTATGGGTTTCAATTATTTTGAGTAATCTTTCAGCTAGATACATTTGTTCTTATTGCAATTTAAAATTATATATAAAGTACAAAAGTAGAACTGTTTTAATTTATATTTTCAATGCAATCTTGGGGAGGGGGGTTCACATCTGTGCCATACTGATAATTTTGTTATAGGTTAGTGAGGATGTTGGGCATGTAGCGGCCAGGTTATCCTCTATGGAACACAGGTGGTCAGTTCTTCTGTATGTGTATCAGATAAGTTGTATGAATCCCTTCTTTTAAATCTCATATCCCAATGATATTGTCTTAATGTCCCGGTGAATATTTAAGTATTTATTTTAAAATTCTTACTTTTAAACTTGAGGCTTGTTGTTGCAGAAATGTTTGCATGCAGATAATAAAACACATCCTCTTTGCAATCTTTGTATTGGATGGACAGTAAAGTGTATTCTCCTTTAATTTCAGTGAACTGAAATGTTTACCGCAATTTACTATTTCACTTGTTGTGTTTTGTGGTCCTTGAATGGATGAGGTGTTTTTCGCATGAACCTTTGTAAGTAATTCCTTTTTTGTATGATACCATCTGTCGGATTAAAAGCAGTCAATGTAAACGTCACAGAGCTCATCTGACCATGCCACAGTGAAGAGGTTTGAGGGATGTTTTATTTTTGTATTTCTGAGATGTTTATGAAATATTCATGGAGACAATAAACTTCTCTGAACTGCCTCCATCTGTCCAATGGTGATGTGTACCACCACAGGGGTATCTCAAGCATGTGGTTAAGTGAAAAAGCTGAGCAAGTTAACTCACAGTAAGCTATTAATCTTCTTCATGATGAGGTCCGTGGCTTTGTTGGTAGAAGAATGAAGCCAAAGGGCTCTTCGATCAGGAGGTTCAGTACCTCTAATAAGAGTTAACGTTACAGCACATGCATCCTTTATGACAATATTTAGGTATTTAAATTTTTGCCACTATTCAGTGTTTGTCCTCACAGTATTACCAGTTTGTGCTGCACTTATAGTTTGTTGTGTGCTTGCTCTAAAAGAGTTGACATCAAACGTACAACCTTGCCTTGTGGTCTGATTATCTGGCTGGGGTGGTCAAGACACCATCTGGACACAGTCATCTGAACCAGCATCTACACCAGTTTCACTTTACAAATCACAAATGAGGTTTTTGCAAATCTGCAAAGATACCATTGAGGAAACATTTGTGTCAAAAATTGTTTTTAGAATGTTGGATATTTAGACACAAGCTTTTACATAGATGAGCTGGTGGAGCACAGTGCCAACTACATCAAGATCTAAGGAACAATTCTCCAGGAGTAATGAATCAATTCAAACAGGTAAACTCTTCTCCATCAGGGCAGTTTAAACCCTTGGAAAAATAGTAATAGTGTTTTTTAGTGTTAATATTTAGTAATCATACACTTAATACAACAGAAATGGCTTTTCACTTCCATCAACTTTCATTTAAGTGAGTTGACAAGGTTATGTTACTGTGAAATAAAATGATACATTACAATGTTTGCACATATTGTGTTTATTTTGAAAAATCCAGGGGTAAGGGGGGGGAAATGTACAGCCTGGATGTTGGTGGACCTAGTGCACAGCGCCTCTCATTGGTTTACTTGTGCCACTGCACCGCCTTGGGTTTTGGAATTTCATAGTGGAGGTCCTCAAACTCCTGTTCTGGTTTCAATGTGGGCCCAGGGATCATAAGAGTCTGTGAAAACATCATGTGGGAATTACAACAACATACAAATCAAATTAATTCAAACTAAATTAGTTAGTACTGCATGGATTTTTAGTAAGAGATATTGTATTGTCTGAACGTTGGGGAATTTTTTGTACTATATCCATTGCCAAAATATTCTCTTAAAAGTAAATATAATATGTCAAATGTACATGAGAACACATCCGTGTGCTGACCTTAATAATGGAGTCTTTAGGGGGGGCCCAGGCAGGCACGATCTTGCCGTGCAGCCTCCACATGCCGTAGGGGTTGATCAGGTGCCGCTCGATGACCAGGTACTCCAGCACGTCCCTCGGCTCGTCTTCGTTACCCAACATCAGGCGCCCAAAGCGGTCATAAATGGCCAGAGTCTGACACAGCAGGAAGCAGCATGACGGGGCAGGAGGATAATATGCAAGTCAGGCATAATAAGCTCAGGACATTTACATCAGGAAAAGTCAGACCAGACCAAAGAAAATCATCTGTGCAAATGTTACCGCTGCCTAAAAGCCAGTACTGAGAGACTGAAGAAAAGAAAAGACAATACTTGTACACACATCACAGCATACATATCTTTCATCTTCTATCTATTTTTTTTAAATCATACATATATCTTTGCATTAATGCACAGTCATTGGTGTCAAACGACTAAGCATTTCACTGCATATTGTACCTTGTATAATTGTATGTGGCAAATAAAATGTAATGTGATTTTGAAGAATGGCATGGAGAAAAGACAGTAAACTGCCAGAAAGACATTGGACATTGGTGTCCATTGGTGTCCATTGGTGTCCATTGGACATTGGACATTGGTGTCCATTGGTGTCCATTGGACATTGGTGTCCATTGGTGTCCATTGGACATTGGTGTCCATTGGACATTGGACATTGGTGTCCATTGGTGATTTATGCAAGTAGTGATTTATCCTGCTGACAGTGAAACTGACCAAAAGACACAAAGCTTTAAACTCTTGAATGAATGTGTCCAGAAACACGGCCACAGTGTTGTGGAAAGTCATTCAGTGTCGTGGCTTGCGGCTCACCTGTCTGGAGTGCATGCGCACCGTCACCTGGGCGTAGAGGTTGCCTTTGCTGACCATGTCTGGGCACCGGGTATGCACCACCCTCGGGGGTTCTAGGGACTCAATGAAGCGCCATCGTAACGTTTTATAACGGCTGCCTCTGACCATTTCCTGTGGAGCGCCAAAAGGGAGATTACAAGGGCATGACACAGTTGCAACATCCCATTAACTTTCCTCAATGTTCTTCATGCCAGCTTTATCTGTATCACTGATTGTAACATTATGTAGACATCAGGGCTTGGGAATGCTATGCAGCTATGGACGATTTCCTGTTCACTGAAGTCCACATCAGTCCAAAAATCCAACTGTCAAATACTGCAAATGTCTGGGTCCCTGACTGGGCTCCAACTAGTTACAGTCGACTTGAATGGCATATATTACAAAGATAAAGCATATATTCATTGATTGGACCAGACACCAGTTTCACCACTGTATGTTGGCTTTTTCTGTGAATAGCAATCTATGCAACGTTGCAATGACAAACATATTATGATATGTTTTATGGTATGACCAGTAGGACTTACAGGGTAACATCTTTCTGTCACCAAGGAATGGAGTTTGACCTTATTGAAGCTGGGGATAAAAACAGGAAAGAATAAGGAAAAAAGTCTGAGTTTGCACGATCAGGTCTGTGTTCTTACACTTGATGTTCCAAACATTGATACAGTTATCCTAGCATTTCATTGATGTGGACACTAATTCAGTCACTTGGACTAAACACAGATACTGCACAGTAAACATGGAGAGAGTGAAGGAATTTTAGAAGTTAGAACACCTTTCAATTATAACCACTTCAAGACCAAAAACGTAAATCATTTGTGGGAAGAAACAGCTGTTCCTTACTTTGTAAGTGCATGGTGAGCTTCAATGAAGATCTCCTGTGCTCGACCAGCGAAGTCCTTGGTGTTGAAATCAGGATCGTAGTCTTTGATTTTACGAATCCTGTTGAGAAAGAAATGCTCCACTAAGATATTGACTCATCATGCCAATGCATGGCAAATGCAGCATTTGAAAACACCGACAGCACACTCTCTTCAATGGATGCATCCTCCCATGTTACAAGTAAATAGAAAAGGGCTCAACTCACGCTAACTGTGAGGCAGCAGACTGTTTAATTTGTTCTGTGCGCTGCTTGATTCCTTCCTTCGAGAGGGACGAGAGCCGAGCATCCCCCTCCGGTGGGATATATGGATCAAACACGCCAGCTGTCAGTGGACAAAACAGAGTGAGTAGTACATGAGATCAACTTCCTGTTACTCTATATCCAGCAAAACACACATACATATATATTGTACATTTCAGTATATATAGTATACATTTGATTACTATGTCCACAATCCTTATGTTTCTACACAGTTTGTATAATAAGAATCCTGATGGAACAACAAAGAGAAATTACATTCTGAATCAATTCTCAGGATATTTGACTAAGTAGATGGCAGGCTGTAATCCACCTTCAACAAAATGATGACAGTAGAGCCTACCAGTACATGATATGTTAACGGATCTCTATATGTACCGTTGTCTTGTCTAGAGGCAGTGCGTTAACGGATCTCTCCATGTACAGTAGAGCCTACCAGTGAGTGAGATGTTAATGGATCTCTCCATGTACAGTAAAGCCTACCAGTGCGTGAGACGTTAACGGATCTCTCCATGTATGACAGCAGAGCTTGAAGTGGAGGAAACCGCACTCTCTTGTGTATTATACTTATAAAGGATTTATTGCACCATGCCCTTGACTACAAACGCATTTTGGCGTCAAGCCGTCTTCAGTGTGACAGTAGAGCTTACCAGTGCATGAGATGTTAATAGATCTCTCCATGTACTGTTGTCTTGGCACGATTCCCGCTGCTCGAGCTCGCGCCTCCTGTTCCGTCTGGGACATCGTTTGGGTTTGAGCCGAAGGAGGAACAAAGTACCGTTTCTTTGTTCGTATCGGGACGACCATTGGGAGTGCACATCGCGTCTCTCGTAGTGTTATTGCCTCAGCGCCCTGTTTTAAAATAAATTGGGGAATTAATTTACAATGTCTTCTCCAGCAGGCCTACATCATACGAGTAAGAGAAAAGGAAAGGGCAACACTGCTTGCTCCACAGCGCAACCAAATTAATAATAAACTGACGTTTTGGTCAGCAGGCCTACACCAAACAGACATAATGGCCAGTGACACTGCAATAAACAGCCTTTCAAGGTTTAATACTCCTAGTCTTTAGGGTATACATCTAATAAATCCTTCTTAACTTTAGACTAAAGACTTTAAAAGCATGTTAAGGAAACCCCTACAGAGTTATGAGTTCACATAAAAAAAACAAATATTTTTTAAATCAAATATTTATCATTTCCTATACAAAAGTTGCAAACATTCAGCATCCTAAAATTCAACTTTTCTTAAATCCAGTGGTACCAGGCATATGATGTAGTTTTGAGATACAGCCATTTCCTAAACATACTTTTGTAGTCTTCAATCTCAAGGGATAGCTCATTTGATCAGTTTTCCCAAAAACACTAGTGGAAATGCAGGCACTCATATTATCACATGGTCAAAAAGCGTTTATGCCCTAATGGTCCTGCAGACTCAAGTAAGATTTAAGATGCCATGTCTGCACTGAAGTCATATTGTTTAGCACACATACTGGACCTGCCATGATTCTTTAATCAACTATGCAAATAACTTGTCTGTGTGCGTAGGAGAGAGAACTAATAAGCATGAGTAGCCTATACATTTACAGGGTCAACAGCAGAGCATTTATCAGGACCTGCTGTCTGGCTCAACACTTCACCATCTTTCACATAAGGCCCCCACATTCTCTCCCTCATCTTCTTTCCCTGCCCTTTCTGGAAGACCCGTAGCCTACTGCCTACTGCAGGGCAACTTTATTATTTGCCATGACTGGAAATATGTACACATTTGATATCAGTATGAAGTTCGCTACGAACAATTTTAGGAGGATGACCACACACGTTATTTAACGCCAACGTTAGCTCGATGACTACAGCTACTGATACCTGTTTGAAAAAGCTTACGAACAGAACACCATGCATAAAGAATACAATGTTAAAAATAAACAGAATTAATAACAATAATGTCAAAATGTGTTGCATACAACCTTCGAAACACAAGACGATAATCGATGAAGGGGTACCAACGTCCTACAAATGGAAGTCGCCATTTTGACAATTCTTCTTCTCCAAAACGTGTCTTGCTGACGGCACCTGTAACTGTTTACTACCACCCACAGTACAGAAATAGTACTGCAATGTCGTCAAACTTGAAAAGACTCAAAGCAAGACCATGTTTTACCTAATGTGAGCATAATGTGTGATTATTGCAACTAAACTATACACACTATTTTATTAATTGTTTTCCTTTCCTTTAAGTTTATATTTGTTATTAGGAATGAATACACACAGGCCACATTCATGCACATAACAAAAAACAGCCTAATACAAACCAAGAGCTTGCTCCTTGACAGCCTTTTTAGCTTTAAACGCAAAACACATCACTTTCACTAATGGCTGTAAAAGAGTTTGCAATGGACTCTCACATAGGCATCAGTTATTGTTGGGGCAGGCCGTGGCCTACTGGTTAGCACTTCAGACCTCTAGCAACGCACTTGCCCTTGAGCAACGCACCTAACCCCTCACTGCTCCCCTGAGCGCCGCTGTTGATGCAGGCAGCTCACTGTGCCGGGATTAGTGTGTGCTTCACCTCGCTGTGTGTGTTTCACTAATTCACGGATTGGGATAAATGCAGAGACCAAATTTCCCTCACGGGATCAAAAGAGTATATATACTTATACTTATATACACACACACACACACACGACTGAATTCTTCCTAAATATAACTACATATTCCAGTGGAAAAGGCTGATATAAATTAAACAATACCTAATGAGTTCAAATGGACATTTCTTATCTCAGAACAGGCAATTCCATTCTTATTAGCTCATTGAATATTCTCGATGTGATAAGGCTTTTTCATCAGTCAGACAAAAAATATTGTTTTGCAGAGATCTCATAGGCTGTATTGTAGAATGATTAGATCTATTCACACCCAATTGATGTCACACATCTCACATGCTACTTGAGAGCCTAAGTTTTATTTTTAGTGACATCGGTCTTCATTATCAAATCAAAAATATTCAGTTACTCTAATTTTGCTCCTGTCAATGAGGGGTTTTGGTTGACCAATTGTGGAGAATACCTGACACTGTTTAATCTATTTAAATGCTTCTTGATTTGCCAATGCTTTTCATTATTGTGTTTCCATTGTAAACATTTTTGTCTTACGTGCAACACAATTGGGTCATAGCTTTATGTCTGAAAGGGCCAAATATGAGTTCAAAACCTTCAGGCCATATGAGCGATCCCCTGATTTAAGGGGCCACTCCAACGCAATGACGTAATTTCCTTGTAGTCGCGCGCACGTACACACATCTAGTTGTTTCGGTGGAACTGAAGTGAGAGGGGTGGACGGATAGTTAGCTAGCAGCATTACAGAAGATTTTATGTTGCTGCTTCTGAGCCGTCAGGTCTCGCTGTCATTCGTTAAGCAAGTCATTCCCCGAAGTCCGGTTTTGTTTTCGAAGCCTGCATCACTTAACTTAAGAACATTCAAATTCAAAGTGACATTCAGCACCGTTTTTGCAAACGCTACCATCCAAAATATAATCACTATGCCTGAGAGGAGGCCTTTCGTACGGTTGCCCACTGACGTCTACCCTGTCAACTATGGGTTATGTTTGAAGCCCGACTTAATCGACTTCACTTTCGAGGGCAAGTTGGATGCGCGAATTGAGGTAAGTTTGACTGATAAAAGACGCAAATTAGTGAATTTTGGTTAAGGTTATACAGAACATGTTATAACAGCGTACTATATTATTCTGGAATTCCTAGACCACGTCTTTGAGCCACCTAGCGAGTAGGCTAACTACCCAGCCTAAATGCCGTGGTCGCTAGCTACAACGCGCTAACATTAGCTAACGGTGTCACAATTGAGCGGTAGCCTACGGTTAGCCTGGTAATGACTCTAGCTAAGCGTATGTGTCTGGGTTAGCAGCTGTCCCTGCTATCTAACGCTACATTATGAGGTAAAGCAGATGTCTGTGGAGGACAATCGTTTGGTGTGATTGTTTTAGACAGTAGGTCACTTCTGTTATTAGATTAGCTGGCCTCTCGTATAGGGAAATATCGTAGTTTGCGAATGGCGATGCATAGCCAAGGTGAGGTTAGTAGCAAGTTCACATCAGTCACCAGTTGTGCAGCTAGCGAACGCAAGAAGTTCATTGATAGTGGCATTCATATTGGGTGAAAATCCTACTTAGCTGAACGAGCTTAAGTCACGAAAAAATTGGGCGCTCACTGCAGCCGAATGAATAACCCGAATTAATTGTAGTGTTTGAGTAACGTTACAGTATCAACGCACGAGAATATGAACAAGATCGGATATTGTTTAATCAATGCATAACTTTAAGTGACAAGACAAGTTTTACTTTAGGTTAAAGATATTACATGAAAAATGTTGTGTCCAGCATGGCCAATTTTCAGAATCGTTTGAGTGGCGCACGCGGAGATGAAGCTCCGTAACCAAGCAAAGAAATTGTGTAATTAAGTTCGTAGTGCGACCCGTTTAGAAGTTTGGTTGTTTTCCTCCGACTTAAAATGGGAGTATTTAACTGCGAACGCTCTCTGAGGCATGCATAACATAACAAAATACAATACTGCGATTTTGAGGAAATAGCCGCCGATTATAATTGCGCCAGGCCAGGGTATTGCATGAACACACGAAGTCGACAGATTTCGGAAGAATCAGAGAAATGTCACCCTACGGTATTATTTTAACCTCTACGTACTATTGCTCTCAATGAAAACATATTCATTGACCTGCATTGTCCTTTGCAACTCGTAGTTTCTCTGTTTCAACCAAAGCAGTTTTAAAGGTGTTCCGTCATCCCATTATGTCGAGTTTTTGACACTGAGCGCCACATGGGAAAATGTGCTTGTTTGGCTGTTGTGTTTTGTTGTGACAGCAAATTCCCTGGTATTCCCTTCGGTCAATACACTGAACCCCGCCCCCCCAAGTCTTGCCTTGTCCCCATCACATTTGAAGTTGCAGGTGCACATGCATTGCTTATGCAAAAAAGAGATTTGCATTCATGCCATATAAGAGGCGACATTGGCCTGTTGACACATTTTGTCACATTTTGTCACAAAATGAAGCATGAGGTCAAAATGAGGATTTCCGCTGACATTGGTTAGCCATAGGTGGTGGTCTGGAAAGCTTGTCCTCATAGTAACTGAACTGAACATTGCAAATAGTGTTCTGTAGTGTGTTTAGTTTGTGAGCATGTTATGAAGCTTCATGGTTACTCCATACTTAGAATCCATACTTGGACAGGACACTATAAGGTGTTGTGATATTGTGCTTCTACATGGTTGATCAACGTATCGCTCAGTGCCTCACATTTCCTTTTTTAGGATCCTATAGTGTCCTCTTTAGGTCTCATGATCCATTTGCATGGGTCTTTTAGAGGTGTGATATCAGCATTATACACGGTCAACTTCCTGGAATGCTTCTGTGAAATTGACATACTATGTGTCACGCTGCATTGGGTGGAGGGGTGAGGCTGTTCGGTCTGGACACTCTGAGAGGCCTTTTAGTGCTGTTTGATGCTTATCAGTGATGCGGTTCCCTTGCAGATGATGTGCGTTGCAAATCTAGTTGTCCATCAGAACTCCAGTCACAAGATGAGTTGTCTGTGGGTTCTTATTGGCTGTCCACTGTGAGAAAGTGGAAAAGGGTTCTGCTGCAGACTGCTTGGTGATGGGGAGTGTTGCAATTTACAGGGTGGGGAGAACCTGGTGGTCATCGGTCCAAATTCAGCAGCTTCAGTCCTCTTACTGAGTTGATGGTCTCTCCAGGAATCCAATGTTGTATGTTCAGTGCCACAGGTTTGGCTTGTGTATCTGGAAGTCAAAACCAGTTCTGGGTAGGGAAGGCGTGATCTTGATCAAAAATGTTGATTCTGATTCCTGTGAATTTTAGATGATTGAAGGTCCTATGTGCTTGGAAGCTGCTGATGCAGCTTGATTTCTCTATTGTTCTCCAGTGCAGATATCTATCCCGCCATGACTGTACAGCTGAGATTGTGAGGGCCCACCTCAGTTTAATGTGTTCCTGGGAATCATTGCCTTGGGACACCACAAATCACGTGTAATGTCCTGTTGGAGCGGTTGCCACCTCCTCAACCCCCCCGCCCCCCGGCCCCTTCCATACTTGCTCTCCGCCACCACCATCATGTCCGGTTGGCCAGCTAGTCGTCACTGAACCGTTAAATTAACTACAGCCCCCACAATGCCGCAAACTATGAATATCACTGGCAGAACTGGGCTACGCAGAGAGCGAGCGAGCAAGACAGACAGAGAGTGTGAGAGAGACCGAGAGAGAAAGAGAAAGAGAGCGATGAAGAAGGAGGGGGGGGTGGCATCGCATGGAAATTCAGTGTGCCACTGTGCTCCTGGGCCGGAGCGGTGCAGGTCACATGGGCGCCTCTCGCATTGCATCCAAGTCACATCGAGCCACAACAAGCCTCATTTAGACTCGAAAGCCCTCACCTCACCAGCAAAGAGTGGACTCGGGTTTCCAAAACACAAAGCTCTCCCACCGTGTGAAGTTGTCTATCGCTATAGATTTCCTGTGAGTAAAGTGCTACCTGCTATTTTAATGGAGGCTATTTGGCAGCAGCATGCTCCTGCCCAACCTGCTGTGGCCTTTCTCAGCATTCGATGAATACAGAGCAGTGATGTACTGATGTTGTGGGTCAGCACTGTTGTTATACAAAGGGCCTTGTTCTTTGTGAATTTGTGCATTGCTCTCACGAGTAGACCTCTCCGACTTTGCTGTAGTGGTTTTGATGTAGATCTGTCTCTGTCTCACTCTTACATCAAATACATTTCAAAACAGCCCTACTCGCTCCGCTATCAGTTAGGTGAGTGTCCAGAGGTCCGCTGTGATCTCACAAACCTCCATCTGTTATCATGTATTACGTGCCCTTTGGTTTGACACAGCCACTTGGGAGTAGTGGGGGCCAGGCTGACCAGTTCAGACTCACCTGTTCCACTGCCAGCTCGACCTGACACTCATCTGCCTTGCAGCGGGCGGAGAGAAGGCGCAGCAGCCGTCCAGCCTGCAGACCACACTACCAGGAACACTAAACAACGATGCCCTTTTCTTGGTAGCCTTGGTAGTTGTTGGGTTGGAGTGAAATGCACATTACTAAGGGCAACTGTTGTATGTTTTGGCTGTAAATCCGGCGTGGGAGCGCACTTCACAGCCTGGGTCACTTCACTTCTTTGCTTTGCTGCCAGCGGCAGAAATAAAGCAGAAGAGCGTTGGGCTAGTTTGGTCACTTTATTCACTTGTCGTAGAGGTGTCCGGTTCTCTGCCACATCTGTTGTGCGCGGCCTGGCCCGGCGCTCATGACATTCCCCACCCTCTAAACATACTACAGCTGCAGCCAGGGCCCAGAGTGCCAACTGTGCGCTGCGCTGAGTGAGGCATGCCGCAGTGTCAGCAGTTGGCGCCGCCATTAATATTAGTGATCTTAATCTGGAATTCGCGTAATTGACCTTCAGTTAACCAAGCGAGGAGTGGTGAGTGCTGGCATTTTGCAGACCATTGAAACCCCCACCCCCAAATCTCCACTCTCTCTCGCTGACGTGACTGATGACCCTCTTGTCGTCCCGTAGGTTGTACAAGGAACAAATCAGATTGTGATGAACTGCGCAGACATCGACATCATCACAGCGTCTTTCGCGCCCGAAGGAGGTGAAGGTGAGTCCAGCCGGGGAAACAGCTGCGTACTGGGACGACTCAACGGTTGTCACGGCAGCCGGTGACAAACACTGTCCAGGCTCTTAGGTTTATGAGTGTTTGGCAGAGTGTTGGTTATAGATGCCTTGGTTGTAATAAACATTTCATTTATTTAATCAGGTTTACACAGCCCTTGGATTAGCTTGTTTTTACTTTTACAAAAAGACCACGCCAGCTCTGTAGTGATTTTTCCCGTTTGTCATCCCTGGGCATAGAAAGAGGTGAGCGTATCTGTAACTCGCCAGGAAAAACCATTAGCTGGTGCTTCAGAGCATCCTGCACTTAACAGGCATCTCACTGATTCTGTCCTTGGCACACTCACTTTAATCACCAAACAGGCAGGAAGGTAAACATGCTTTGTGTCTTTTGGGAAAAAAAGCAGTTCTAAAGTTGCCGCCTCTCACTGAAGTACAGGCTATTGTTATGCATGCAGCGCAGATCAGTAACTCATATAAAATGAATGTGGTTGGCAGCACAACTTTGAGTGTCATTAACACAGATGCTCACATCAAAACATCAGCCCCATCTTATTAGATAGATAGATAGATACACACACACACACACACACACACACACACACACACACACACACACACACACACATATATACATACTTACTTACTTTATTGATCCCCAAGGGGAAATTCCTATGTATCTAGCAGGGTTATGCATGTGTATCCCATTAGCCTTAGCCTAGTATCTGCACAATCTGGAAATAGGCTAAATGAATTGGCCACGATTTGCCTTTGAGGGAGAAGTGTCACTTGTACGTTAGTCCGTCTTTCCCCTCCTCTTCCTCTTCCTAGTAGTGACACAGTTACATAATACAAGGTCACACTAGGGAAGGTCCCAGATGACAGGCTAATGCTATCTTGAATATCAGTGAACTATAACAAAGGCCTTTACAGCAGCCTTTGTTGGTGTTTTTTTGGTTAAGTATGGTATGATGTATTTCAACTGGGCCATAGCGCTGTCACCTTCTATTAAGATATACTCATGCAGAAGTATACTGTGAGCATAAAATAATGTCCTCCTCTTTCCTTGGTCCATTCAAACTCTGTGTTTTACCCAAAGGGCAAATGTTGAGCTCATTTGACCACTTTGATCTCACATCAGCCTCAATGACTTAATTATTTATTTTTTTTCCTTTTCGTTGCTAGAAATAAGCGCCACAGGGTTCAACTACCAGAACGAGGATGAGAAAGTCACGTTGTCGTTCCCCAGGGTTCTCCAGAAAGGTGAGTCTGCGTGTGGGGTGTGGGTGTGGGGGGTTTATTATGCCGCTCATCTCTTTACACAATAACAATCGTGCCAGTATTAAAGGCCTTGAGCAGCAGCCACCTCGCATTCAAAACAAATGGCTATCTAAGATTTTGCACCTTCACTTAACGGAAATTTCCACTCTCCATCCACATGCTGCTGTGTGCCCCCGTCCTTCCCCTTTCTCCCTCCACCCCTCTTCATTGTGTGAGCTGTCAACGTATAGAATGAGGCCCTTTCAATATGGTGGCTGGCAACAAGCTCCATGTCAACAGCACCCTCATCAGTTGCCATAGTTGTTTCCTCGTTAGGGGGCCATTTACGAGACAAGAGCGTCTCTCAGTGTTTGAGTTTGTAAAGCGGTCGGCCGATTGTGAGCTTTCAAAAGACCACATTCACCACATAACCACCACCAGCTGGCTGGACCCAGCACAGAGTGCACAATGCAAACAGTCCCGTCCTGTTATAATATTGCACAGCAAGTGGAAGTTTGACCAAACGATGAAAGTACTTCCTAGAGATGCATGCCTTGTCAAGGAAACTGCAGTAGCCTTATAGGTTGCAATTTGATATGTAGGTACACACACATGCCTCTTTTTGTGTGCCTGTTTTGTCCGGCTCATGTTGTTATAAAGCGTCCATGTTATGCGGTGGCTATTCTATTTTGCTCAGTGCAAGCTGGCTGTGTTGATAAAGCCCTCCTCCATGTGCCCCCAGGGTCGGGTTCATTGAAGATTGACTTCGTTGGGGAGCTCAACGACAAAATGAAAGGCTTCTACAGGAGTAAATATGCAAGTGCGTCAGGAGAAATCCGCTATGCTGCCGTAACACAGTTTGAGGTAAACACAAACAAACAAACATGCAAACAAATCTCATGACACCTGGACAAAACACACTACATAGAATGTGCACGGTGCATGCCATGGCTCTTGCACAGTTGCTGTGCTGTAAGGCTTTCTCTACTATGGATTGACCTCAAAACATCTCACTAAATTGCAAACCTGACTGTGTAATGGTAAACCTTGAGTGTCTGGCAATGGTTAACTCCTGCGAGTAGAGAGTGAACAGGAAGAAAGGACGAAGATCTATATAGAGGGAGTTAATGGGCGCTGTTCCATCTAGAGATGCAGTCAGTGGATTCAATTAACAACAATAATACTATACATACTATATCCCCCTGTGTGCCTGTGATTATGTGTGTGTGTACATGCACAATGCATATATGTATGGCTGTGTTTTGTAGAGGCTCGGCACATGTTCTTACTTCAGGCATGTGCTGTTTTAAAGTACTCTGTGTGTTGTCCTGTTTTTCCCAATGAACTCCTTCTGGTCACCTCTAACTACTTTCATCTCTGTCCCTGCATCTCTCTCTCTCTCTCTCTCGCTCTCTCTTTCACTCTCCCACTCACTCTCTAGGCCACGGATGCCCGCCGAGCCTTTCCCTGCTGGGACGAACCCGCCATCAAAGCCACCTTCGACATCAGCCTGATCGTTCCCAAGGACCGAGTAGCCTTGTCAAATATGGTACATGTCTGACCTCTGCTTCTCTGGCTGCAACTGGGAATACAGGCCCCTACATGAGTCAGGGCCCTAAAACTATTTGAGTCACGTTACACACACACACAGTTTTGTCTCTCTCTCCCTCCCTCCCTGCGCCACTCTACTCCAGGTCTCTCTCGCTCTGCCTTCCCCGCCCCTCTAGGTGTTTCCCAGTCTGATGATGTGTTTCTGTTTTTTCTCTCTTTTTTCACTTTTATCTCCCTCTCTTCCTATGCTTTCTTTTTTCCCTCTTTGTCTCTCTCTCTCTCACCCCCCCTCTTCATCTGTGTTTATTCATCCCCCTCTCCCTCCCTCCCTTCCTCCCTCTCTCCCAGACAGACACAGAGAGAGAGAGAGAGAGAGAGAGCTTATGTAACACCTGGCCAGAAGGCATTGTGACTCCTGCAGCTGAAGTAGCCCAGCTGTCACTCTCTTCCTCGGCTCGGAGAGCAGTCTTCGGGACATGGGAGATCATAATGATAGAAATCAAAAGCCCAGAACACCACATGTAGCATCCTGGCAGCCGCCTCTTTAAGCCCGTCAGCCCATGGAAAGCCATGGGGCGCTTCACGCTCTCATTACTGGGCGCCTCGGTCGTTCCCGGGCCAGTTTTCGTTCTTTTAGTCCCAACTGTGGATGTGGGTTTTTCAGTGTCGTCTTCTTTTTGCAGCGATCCACACACGCGAAGATACCGCTGAAAAGCAAGTTGAGCTTTAGCAAATGGGCTAATTCTCGGGATGTGGTGTCTGCTTTGGCAGGCGCGCTCCCTGGTGTTTTATGAACTCCTATAATTGTGGCTCAGTCGTTTTCTAAACTCAGGGACGCTTAACTGCCACAGTCCGGCGTCATATGACCGAGCGGAATTTGTCCGTGGCTTTGGTCGGCCTTCTGTCTTGGGCCCGGCAAGGAAATGAAAGCATTAAAGGCTCAGTTTGGAAGAGCAGTTGGAAAGGCACTGGCAAAGGCTGCTATGACTGGAATGCCAGTGTTTGTTTTCTGATTCTGTGTGAGTGTGAGTGTGAGTGTGCGTGTGCGCGCAGTGTGCGCAGTGTGTGTGTGTGTGCACCCTTGCCCTCATGGGCTAACCCGTAGTTTGTCTCGAATGTCTCCTCTCTGCAGAATGTCATTGATCGAAAGCCATATCCAGAAGATGACAGCCTTGTAGAGGTGAAGTTCGCCACCACACCCATCATGTCCACGTACCTCGTGGCGTTTGTCATCGGCGAGTACGACTTTGTGGAGAGCCAGTCGTCGGACGGCATCATGGTGCGCGTCTATACACCTGTGGGGAAGGCGGAGCAAGGGAAATTTGCACTGGAGGTATGTCAGACTGCACCACGCTCACTGTCGTAATCTGAAAAAACGGAATATCAACGTAATGTAACGGGAAGGGAGCGTAGGCGAGTTTATTCTTCTCGGTAGCTGGGACTTATCAGGTACCTTGAGACCTTCGTAAGGTAAGCGGTGTCTTCCTGGACTGAGTCATCAGCTCTGTGGTACTGGCCGCACTGCTCCACTGCATGCAGCCCTAAGCCTGGGATAATACTCCGATAAGGTCTACCTGTTAAGACACGGACAAGGAGCCGGTGGGGAGGAGGCAGGACGAATTGAATGGCCTGGGGGAGGAAGAGGAAATGAGAAGTGTGGAATTGGGGAGTTCAGGGGAAAATGCCCTGGTGACTCCTCAGCGCTTCTCTTGTGCATGTGGATCAGAGGATTGAGCAAGATGTTCCAAGTGAACAGTGTCTAGTAGGCATGATACTCAAGAAACTAGTGGAGAATTCCATGTTTAGATTTTGGTTCATTGTTGCCATTGTTGCTTGCGTAATCATTAGAGGTTTTGGTTGTTAATATTTTATTATATAGTATATAATATTTGTACACTAATGTCTGTTTTTTTCTAGGTTGCTACAAAGACTTTACCCTTCTACAAAGACTACTTCAATGTTCCTTATCCGTTGCCTAAAATCGATCTTATAGCTATTGCTGATTTTGCTGCTGGTGAGTGTCCTGGCGTCTTCCTCATAAACATCTATCCTGCTTCTGATTTGGTAAATAGCAGGAAGTGGCCTAACTCAATTTCTTTTTTCATTCCCATTTAGGTGCCATGGAAAACTGGGGCCTTGTTACTTACAGGTGGGTAGGTGACGGGAGTCTTGTGGGCTAAATATGCACAAAATTCACCATGGCGTTCAGACTTTGCACTCTGGCCAGTCGGCACATTTTTGCAAACACTCCACAGTGGGAAACAGTAAGCACAATAGAGAGAGAGGTACTTGACGGCAAATAAAGTGGGTAAGCCCATCAGATGGATGATGCCCTAAGCGCAGATTAAAACGAGACATTTGTTAAATACAGAGCGGGAGTCGCAGTACAGGTCCCAGGTCTGGGGTGGGCTGGGATGACTGATGTGATTGAAGAGGATATCAGCAGATTTGCATGGTGTGCCAGACAATACAAAGACATACAGATCTGCCTGATTTAGTACTGCATATAGGAACCCTATTTGATTGTTTGATTGATTGTGTATGTGACAGGTGACCCCCCAGCCCCAAGGTATATTAATATCCTAAATCTCACATTTAATATTTGTTATGTTATATATTATGAAGTATTTTGATTTAAATAACCATTTCTGCACAGTAGATATCACAGTGGTCTACAACCTCCATCTGTCACAGTGGACAAATAGGATCAGTGCCGTAGAAGTCAGTGAATGGCCAGCTTTATGGACACAGAGCTCTGAAAGTAGCCTTCATTTGGCATACAGTATGCTGACGTACACACGTCTTAATAGGCAGATCATACATTACTCGCCAAGGCACTTCTAAGACTGGGCTCTCTTATTTCATCATTTCAGCTCACAGTCTGAGAAGGACCATATGGTGCCTGTGCGTTTGGGGTCTCATAGCTGTTGTTAGAAGAAGGGGACGTACAGTGCAGCTGTTTCAGAGCGCTGGCCTTTGACCTTCTACCCCTTCTCCTCTTCCTCCCGCAGGGAGACGGCTCTGCTGATTGACCCGAAGAACTCGTGTTCGTCCTCACGGCAGTGGGTGGCGCTGGTGGTGGGGCACGAGCTGGCACATCAGTGGTTCGGCAACCTGGTGACCATGGTGAGGCCAGGCTGCTTTTCCCAAAAAGAGAGGGCTCTGTTCTGGGTGTAGACACCCCCTGCTCCCTAGAAAAAACTGTTTCCTACCCCTCAGTAATGCGCTCTCCAAGTGGTTTAGTGAAGATGCTGTTGGTCATTTTAGATTGTAGATTTGTAGCAAAGACTGAGAACCTATTATGATTCCTTTGACATCGAATTTAAAATGTCAGGCTTGTCAGCATTGTGCATGCAAATGCATTATTTTGCATGCAAATGTAATCGTACAGCCAAATAGATCTGTGTACATGCATACAGTGTTTAAAACGTGCTCCTCTTGAACAGGAATGGTGGACCCATTTGTGGCTTAATGAGGGCTTTGCGTCATGGATTGAGTACCTGTGCGTGGACCACTGTTTCCCAGAGTACGACATCTGGACGCAGTTTGTGTCAGCTGATTACACGCGGGCGCTGGACTTGGATGCACTTGACAACAGCCACCCCATAGAGGTACGCAAGGGATAAAGCCCTTAAAAGAGGACCTTCCTTAAATGGAAAATAAAGTAAAAAAGGCCTCTTAAAAAAGCAGTGGAGTTTGAAGAAGTCCACAGTTGACCCTATCCAATACCTCCGTGTCCTATTGTCAGCATGGCTTAGAATGTTCTGTGTCAGTAGATCATGGCTGTGACATTCCGTGTGCTCTGTGCTCTGCAGGTGAATGTGGGGCACCCCTCAGAGGTTGACGAGATCTTCGATGCCATATCCTACAGTAAAGGCGCTTCCGTTATCAGAATGCTGCACAACTACATAGGAGATGAGGTGAGGAGATAAGCACTGCACGTGATCAGGGTGGTTGGTGTTTTTTGTAAGTCCATTTCAGTCAGTCAGTATGAGTATGGGCCAATTTGTGATCTGATTGAGAGGCCATCTGAGCCACATTGCAGTTTACACAAGTAGCCAAGTTACTGCAATTGAGCAGATTTGTATTCTTTGTATGGAGCACTTTTGAACGAGTTAATGGATTTTTACACACTTGGTCCCATTCAGCCCTCTAAACAAACTCAGATCTATGACTCAGCATTTTTTTGTGCATAATGTGAGCACTCCAAACGAATGGACCCCTCTAAAGCGAACCAAACTGAGACCACCTCGGGAGGCCATCTCGGCATGGTTCGCTTTGTTAATGAATGGTACACTTAGTTGTTTTTCAGTGTCTAGCTTTTAAGTCTGGTGAAGCAATAGATGGCATGGAAATGTACTTTTACTTTGAACTTTACTTTTATTTATCACAACCACCTTCTGTTCTTGGAGCTTTCATTGATCCACTAAGGCTTATTTAGGCTAAATTATCTCATATCTTCCCAGTGGCACACATATCAGCAGCACGTTTATGAAAACTTTACTGCCACAGATAACACATTGATAGGCCTTGTATTTATAAGCCAGTGAGTCATTAGAACCAATTGCAGTTATGTAACGTTTGCCGCCTTGTACCGTGCAGGTTTGTAAACACACTTCTATGACATTTGTTTTGCAGGATTTTAGGAAAGGAATGAATGCTTACCTTTTGAAGTTTCAACATAAAAATGCATCTACAGGTAGGCCTTGCATATTGTATATATGTATATAAGATATGTAGACGTCATAGAAGTTGTAGTATTTGTAATGACTGTGGGAAAGAACTGGGCGCATTTGGTCAGTCCGTACTCCACAAGACTACCACAGGGTGCCCTGTCCATTTCTAAGCAAGTCTGCAGTATTGCAGTCTTGTGTCCTGCCAGCGGTTGCCATCCCAAAGGCCCAAATGTGACTCACCGAGAATGAGATGGCTTGCATGGGCATGCTGAATGCCTGGTCTGTGCCAACACCCCTAAGTCTAATGGAGCGCCTAGGAGCTTTAAAGGCGTGCCTCTGACTCCAGGCTTCCCAGATGCTCTATCAGCTCATCTCCACGCATCACAAGTGGAGTATGCGAGTGACCACAGAGGTGTGAAAGTGAGCCCGTTGGCTGTCTCAAGTGTTCAGATGGCTTGATTTGAAGCTTTTGGTTGCACTGGGTCAGATCATATGGGCTGGATTTAAACTTGAAGTCAAGTCTAGTTTATTTATCTAGCGCATTTCATACACAGAGGCAATTTAAAGCAACACCAAAGAACTTTTCCTCTGTCACACGCACCATTTGTTTATCCAGCACCGGCTTTGCAAATAACAATGTCCACAGACAAGGTAGAACATGTTGCATGATTTTATGAAAGTATGATGTATTGCGACATCAGATGCAAGTCAAATTTTAGTTTCTTATGCAGGGCTCCCGCGGATCCTTAAAAAGTCTTAAATACAACTTTCGGTTTTTAAGGCCTAAAAAAGTCTTAAATTGTCGGATTTCTTGAATTTTCAAAAGGGAGGTATTAAATTTGCGTGTGGGACCGCCAGCGAGTGAGCAAGCGCAAGAGAGCGAGTGAAATGTCTCCATCCATCCGAACCCAATTGTATAAGTGACTATAAAAGGCTACGGGAGGAAGTGTAGTGGTTGCAGAGTGAAGATGTTTTTCACGGGTGTGGTTAAAGGTGTGAAAACGGTAATAATATGTACAAATATGCCTGACGTTTTCGTGGTGTAGCCGAGGCCTGAGAGATACGCAGGTAGCCTGCGTGAGTGGTAGAATGAGCGGGAGAAAGTTGATAAGCCAGTTAGCGATAGGGTGGGCATACCTTCGAATTTAGGCCGGATTTTAAAAAGCCCTGTCCGGCGTCCGGCGCAGCCTCAAGCCGGACGCTCATTTGTCCTCCTTTTCGGAGTTGCGCTGGGTATCTAGAATCTTTGCTCGGATACAGCATGGTTTCACAAACTATGGACGCGAAGACTGCTGGTCAAATTATGCGCAGTGCTTCTGTCACTCGTCTGATAATTTGCTGCACAATTTATGAAGGAACCACGGACTGACATGCATTTTCGCAATCAGAAGGAAATATGTTAAGGTCAATTGTTTGCATCTTCCCAGCGTGTGTTGCTGGCCTAGCCTAGGGAAGAAAATATCTGTCTAAGTTACAATACCTGTAGTATCTGTCAGCAGCTTGCTTGCCAGCCTTTCCCAGTAGGCCTACTTCGCAAAAGTTAGTACTACTTAGTTTTGTTTTGATTGTCGGCGACTGGCTGCATAAAAAAAAAAAAAAAATGTGCGTTCATAATACGTGCGTGCTTGAGATGAAACCAGCAGTTTTCAGCAGGATCCGAGGAGGACCTCTCTTAATTAATTTAAAACAAATCAATGGTTTTACAATGTTTCAGTCAAGCTTTGGTTTGTTTAGATACAAGGATTAACTTTAATTTGCTGTGCTGTATATGGGACATATGATGCATATGGGAATAGATGCACATAGGAAATTATATAAAGTAGGCCTATTAAAATATTTAAATAGCTTAGTCTAACTTTGAAAAAAAATATTGAAGGGAATCCAGTCCAGTGCACATGTCTTTGGCAAGAAATATAGGCTACTACAGATACAGGTGAAGAACAGTCAGTCTCAGCCAGTAAGCACAACCAGATATGTACAGCCAGCTTCAAAAGCAAGCAGCCCAGACCCTAAAATTTGGGTATTTATAGCTGTGAAGGTAAATCACACAATTATTTTTCTTTAGCCAAAATATATTTCGTAACTTCTGTAGACATCCAAAATTGGGTGGGGGTTAAAATTAGTAGAAAAAAAAACTGTTTCATAAAAAAAATGTAAGTTGTCGTATGTATCTATTTGCCGTGGAGATACCCTGTTATGTCTCATTCCATCGAACTACAGATCCGCTACCCGATCCGGCAAACATAGTGCGGTTATAGTCGATAGAGGGCTGCGAAGCGAATGCAGAAAGTGCCATTCACCCTGTTATGAGATGATGAACTACTGAAACGATTTTGGAAACATTATTTTAAGGTACAAAAAACTCTTTGGTGTTGCTTTAATGTGCTTTACATGAACAAAAGCAAACAGTAATAGCAAATAAAAGCATAAAGGGCAATTGTCAAAGAACAGTTTAAAAAGTAAAGATCATAATGAAAACATAAAACACACAAGGTAAAATCATTTAAATATAAAGAATAATTAAAAAGACAAAATAAGACACAAGGTAGAATAATTTAAAGGCAGATTTGGAATTTGTAACTTAATTCATTGTAAGTGCAGTTAGCAGAAGGCATCTGAGAACAGTTTGGTGTTAAGTCTAGATTTAAAACTGGCTACAGTTTGGGCCTTTTTGATGTCATCCGAAAGTTGGTTTCAAAGCTGAACCGCATAGCAGCTAAAAGCTGCTTCACCGTGTTTAGTTCTAACAGCAGGTTTTACAAACAGGTTTTTCTCCTGAGACCCGAGAGGTCGAGAAGGTGTGTACTGCTGAAGCATGTCTGATAGAAATTTAGGTCCTGCTCCATTTACTGATTTATGTACAAGCAGAGGCCAGTGCAGGGACTTAGGAATTGGAGTAATTTGGTTAATTCTTTTAGTTTTTGTGAGAACCCTAGCTGCTGCATTTTGTATCACCTGAAGCTGTTTGATCGTATTTTTAGGAAGGCATGTGAAAAGCTCATTGCAGTAATCAACCCTGCTCGAGATTGAATGAATTTTTTAAAATCATATTTTGACATCAGCCCTCTAAGTTTGGCATTATTTTTGAGGTGGTAAAAAGCTGATTTACTTATTGCTTTCATGTGGCTGTTGAAATGTAGATCACTGTCAATTAATACACCAACATTTGTAACAGTATCCTTTGCTTTCAACCCTTTTGTGTCAAGGAGAGTGGCAACCCTAAAGCCTATGGTACGCTCCCGCGTCTGCGTCCTGCGCACGCGGCACTGGTGAGCGCGTCACGAGTCGACCGAAATTTAAGACCGCGCGTCAATGTGTGAAACGGAACTGCTGTAAACACTCCCCTCCAGTAGGTGGACCACATAGAAGAACAACACTTAAAACCTAGACAGAAGTAGGCTTGTTTGGTTATCATAACGACGATGGAGCAGAGCACCTGTTCTCAGCTTGTCTGGCTACCGAGTTACGTGAAACACCACGACATGGAGTCAACTTCGACCGATGTAAAGCCACAATCCACAGATACATTCTTTAACATTATCTTTAACGGTTACTTTACCATCTATGGTGTAGAACCCAAAGTATTTCAAGACACCACATTTTAGATGTTGGGGACGTAATTGTCCGCTCAGGCTGGCCATTCTGTGCGTTATCTTTTATTGTTGAAACGGGGTGGCTGCATGGGCTCATTGTGGCTACTGGCTATTATATTGGCTTGATTTGGTCATGAGCCCTGAATGAGATGGCAAACAATAAAATAAAACTAATCATAGACTATAGAAATGCGCTACACAGCACTAAAAACCGAATAGTTTATTTATAGTATATACGGATATTTCACGTCATGTTCGAATAAAAAGTGACAGCCCTACTCCCTGCATAGAGAGCTGACATGACTTTGGATTAAATGCATCTTGAGCGTAGCCTAGCATCTATTACTGAACAATGCTGAAATCAAAATATATAAAGGTAGCCTATCTATCTACAATGCTCAGGCGAAACCTAGTAACACTTGTTGATCCAGATGCATTCTCGCCTGTTCCGTATATAATGCGTTATCAATAATGATTATAATAATAAAGGGAATGTAGCATACCTCTCCCAGGTGCATTCATTATCACCTACTCCTGAACAATGCTGAATTCAAATCTCGAAACTCGCCTGTCAACACCGGATAATGCATTATCATAATAATAATTGAAGGATTAACCTAGGCTACCTCTCGCTCTAAATACACCCATTATCACAGTGAGACATTAACACATTATGAACACAAAGAGTTAGGCTACTTCAAAACTTTTATTGACACGTCATAATTACAGGTTTTTGGTTCATACTTTTTGGTATGAGGCAGGTGTGAAGACTCAATACAAATTTAATTGAGGACATCTATACGCACAACTCTTTCTTACCATGGCACTGCTGTGTTTAGAAAAATTTCTTTACTTTGTATCGCGGCACCAAGTCACTCAGCTACGTAGCCTAATAAGCAAGTAAGCTATAAGCAAGTCTCTCGGCTATACCAACAGGTGTGCTGTGTGTGTTCTGGTGGATGATGCGATGGGCCAACTTGGGCCATTCTACCGTATTTCTTGCAAATTCAGAGGTTGAAACATTTTGAAAAAAGTGTCTTTTTTTCCCCCAAAACTTTTAATTCACACACATTGTATAACATCTAAGTTACACATCTCTAATAATTGGACATTTTAATTTCATATTGTCTTTTTATACAGTTTTGGAATGTTTTCCTTCTCCCAAAATTTGTCACTACCGAAACACAATAACAATTAACAAAATAAGAAGTTTTGTGATAACCTATTAGGAATTTCTTTACATATACCTTCTAAATATATTTTTTAGAATTTTCTTAAAGCATTTCCATGATTCAACTGATAACAATAATAATTTTTAACACAAAATAAGTGTCATTTATGAGATTAATTGCATTTTAAAAACAATATTTCTTTGTAAAACGCATAAAGTTGATCATACCGTTTTCAAATTTAAGGATGTATTACTAAAAATATATATTTAATCAAACACCACCATGTTATCTTGTCAGATGATTAGATATACTCTTTTTTTAACAAAACATCCTGTGTTTCGCTTGTGACGGCACATGTTCGGTTGTGACGGTAGTGTTTCGGTAGTGACTACTACATCAGACTGTCAGTATTTTGTCAAATGTTACACATAATGCAGCTAGCACATAACAGACATGTGTATAGATATTATTATTATTTTTTTTTTTTTTATTTTTCTTTTTTTTTTTAAAGAAATCTGTTTAATATTTTACTGAACAGCTGATGGATAGTTTGGGATGCAAGATAGAAAATGTATGCTTGGTTTTATTATCCTTCAAGAAAGATTTATTAAGTGTTCAAAAATGGTCACATTTAAAAAGTATCTAACATGTTAACAATTGCTCAAAGAACACATATAACCTCCAGATCTCATTTTAGTGTTCAATTTGTTACCTTCAGGGCCCTTTTTTGACAATCTAAGACGCATGATCTGAAGCATATGGTTCAGGTGTATGTAGGGAGTGTCTAGTTCACTTTTCCTAGTTTGACAGCAGAATAAGTGATCAGACGCCAGGTGCATGGTTCAAAAGGATTGTTCTAATGTCCCCCGCCCCTTAATTGAAGGGCTACTTCAAAGTAAAAATGACCCAGGGTTTAAGTTTGCAATACTTCTGTTTATCTGTAGTTAAGTGTAAGGCTGTTTTGTTTTGATTGTTTTTACGCTGGAGTATCCCTTTAACCCTTAAAGGTGTAGGTTTTTGAACATTCTAAGTTCCGCAACAATTGAAAGTTCTAAAATTCTATGTTGAATTCAATGAACCCAGATATTCTTTAGAATGTTAATTTCCCAACATTCCCGTCACACCGGTGTGACGGTACTCCTTTAAGGGTTAAGCATGAATGTTTGTTAGGTATAACCCATACCTGCCAACACTCCCATTTTTCCATGGTTTCCCCCGTATTTCAAGGTCATCTCCCGGCGGCCACCCGTTTTGTTTTTTCTCCCAGACAAATTGCATGACCATCAAACTTAATTTTAAATTCACGGATCCATTCATTTTTTCTGTTAGTCTGACATTTCCTGGGTTGCCTAATTCGGTATGATATGCACCCTACACATAGCCAACACAATGACTTACTTTCAATTTCAATCCTGTTGTCATAAAACCTGGCAACCCAAAACCCAGTTTTTGAAAGCTAAATGTTGGAAGGTATGCCATAACCAATCAGGAGAAAAACAATAAGAGTGCCATCTTCCATTCCCTAGAAGCAAGTACTGCATGTACCATGGCACAGTACCACCATCTGGATAAGCAAACACATTTCTGCAGAAGGGATCTGCTGAAGGCAGACTCTTTTACTCTTGTGCAAAACAAAATGTGAACGTATGTATGGAACTATTGTTGGAATGCTTGAAACCAGGCTACGCCGGTTTGCCTCGTAATAGGCAGCCTAAACTCACTCTGACTCACTCAGACACCCCAAGTAGTTAAGCAAATCCGCAGTTCAGTTTTTGTTTTTTAAATGTAAGACCAGGTTCAACAACAACGAAAACAAAACGAGGGTGTAGGGGTGGTCCACTGTGTAGGAATTCTGGACCATTACCCGGATCAGGAGTGAGGTTTAGGGGGCATTAGGAGTGTAACGGTAGGTGTGCAGTATGTTGGTAAACCTCCCTGCAGACACCTATAGAGTAGTGTTGCAGCCTGGGCTTTGATTATTTGCTTTGCTTTTGCTTTGCTATTGCTAGCATGCTCGACTCCTTATCCGAGGTGCTGCTGTTTGCGGGTTCGAGTCCGGACGAGTGACAGGCTGAGCCACGTGGTCCAACACAACACAGATTACACAGGCAAACCAGTGTCCCCAGGTGTATGGAGTATGTTTGTGTCTGTGTACTGTCTACGCTCATGTACTTTGCTTCCTAACACCCCAATAACATTCCAATGAATGTTAAAAATGCTAAGGACATTCATCCAAGCACACCAGCAGTCTTTGAATTGCGTTGCCAGGGACTCGTTGCTTAGGTCAGTGGTTCTTAAACGTTTTTATCTGCCGACCCCCAAAACATATTGGCCAAGTCTCGAGACCCCCTTCTCTCCAGCCAATGAAATTTGGTATCATTTTGGAAAATGTTGTAGGACTGGCATTGGAGGCAGAAAATGTTTTCTCTCATCAGTACGCCATGTCAACATCAAAACCAAGCCTTTGACAATATATAGAACTGGCAGTCCTGTGGCAAGAACAGGCTGCATAATGTTCTGTCACTGGTAGGCGTATGTGCAGCATCTTTAAAGTTATCGTTGCAAGAGACGCAGGTAGAGATTTGAGTTTACGTAAAACAAAGCACCCACATTCGGAGGAACATTATGGAAACATTGTAAATTGTAACCCTATATCTAGGTCTACTGAATATCCCAGTTTTTAAACATGTTGGTCTGAAAACCTTCAAAACAATCATTTTGCGACCCCTCCCATATTTTTGTCAACCCCCCTGGGAGTCCCGACCTCCAGTTTAAGAAACACTGGCTTAGGTCTTATTACCAGGCTGTTAGATTCCTGACAGTGCACCCTCAAAATAACTGAAATAATGCCCATTTAACTTTAGACCACGTTCCTTGGTTAGTGGTGT
This sequence comes from Alosa alosa, assembly GCF_017589495.1. Lineage (NCBI taxonomy): Eukaryota > Metazoa > Chordata > Actinopteri > Clupeiformes > Clupeidae > Alosa > Alosa alosa. The sequence goes on along the minus strand of NC_063195.1, from coordinate 32,595,161 downwards.
TATAATTTTTTGTGACGTCAAAATAGCAATTTGTGATCATATGCCTGACCACACCTGTTTTTTTTTTTAATCGATGCACCCGTGGGGATCACACAGTATGGGTGTCTGGCGGAATAATGATAAAATGTGCTGACTTAAAACCAGGAAAACAATTGTGTCGCACCTGAGTGTGAGATAGGGCCCTCAGTCTTCCTAACTAATACTTCTGCAAAAAGATGCAGTTGAACAATGATTTCTTTCACTTTTCTTTCTTAAATATTCTTGGTACTTCACTGAGTCATCCCTCAATATTTGTCTATATTTTATCAGTCTTTCTGCTCCACTTTTTCCTTTATGTTTAGACATGTTGGCAATTTGTTTCTATATTCATGGGTATCATCAGGTCCCTTTCCACAGGTGTATACAAAATGGAGCTGGTGGCTAAAATCATTACCATCCTATGGGCTAAACCTTACAGTGTTTCGGTTGTGACATAAAAATGCGGGACAACATTTTTTACATAATGATTTATGATTTTTGAAAAAAATATGCAATAAATAAATATTTTTTCGATTGATTTTATCATAGGTATTCAAAAGATCTTTATAAAAACATGCGTGGAAAAAATTACAAAAATGATTGAGATTTAGGCCTTAGGATTTGGGACAGCCACCTCTCAATTGAAAGTACCCTAAACATGATGATTTTATATATATTAAGCTTGATGCTACCTCAAATATTGTTTTAATTCTTAATAGATAATAAAAAAGATCTTTATAAATATGTAACATTTTTCTGTATAAATGCTTTTTAAATACATTTTTAGGGTCTGGGACAGCAATTTGCACGAATTCGGTAGAATCGCCCACTTATCAAACTTCCCAGCAGACAGGCGAAAGTACTCGTGGTGCTTTTCCTCATCTAACAGCCGCATCTTTTGCACACACGTGTGGAACACTCCTTCACTTGCTCTTCCTTCGCTCGCACATCCCACGTTCTTCTTTTCTTCAGTCGTTTGTGTCGGTTGTGTCCTACTTTCAGGCTCGACGTACCGCCCCCAGTTGGTGGGGCAGAGTATCACAGTTAATCCGTAGTGCGCAGGCGCTAACCTTAATAATCTAACGCGCATTCAGGACAGCAGAAGTTGGAGTATGCTTCACGTCCACAGAAAAAATGTCTTGGACATGCGCAAATGTGACGCAGGACCGTACCACAGCCTTAAGTCTTTCCTCCTTTTTACCAAATATAATTTTTTTCTTTGTTCAGCTGAAGAAAATTGAGACATCCTGTTGTTGATTTGTTCAATACACTGACAAAGAGATTCTAAGAGATTGATGTGTGTGTGTGTGTGTGTGTGTGTGTGTGTGTGTGTGTGTGTGTGTGTGTGTGTACGCGTGTACGCACACATGTGGGTGGAAATGAGAGAGACAGAAGAGAATGAGAAGGAAAGTTTGTTTGATGAAGCCAAATGTGTGTGTGTGTGTGTGTGTGTGTATGTATGTGTGTGTGGTAAGAGACCCAAACAGCAGCTTTCCTGCTGCAGGCTTCCACCATCTGTACATGTCTTCAGACAGTTTGTGTTTATTTTTAACCTTTGTTGTCTCGCAACCTCTGCAAGGGTACAGAAGTTGCGAGAAAGGTGTGTGTACGTGTGTCAAATGGACATGGATCTAGATAGATAAGCCTATCTCTCTTGCACAGAATGAGCCCTGGAGATATTTTTCTTTCTTTATTTTTTTCTGTGGACGTTCTGAACATGTTCCAACATGCTTTTTTGTTTGTTTGCTTTGAGGTCTGGCAGGTGTTAATAAGTATTATCTGTGGCAGTCGTCTTGGGAGTTTGCAAAACTGATCAAATGACTCATGATGGCAAGGCATCAGAGAAAGTGCTTAAAGAAACACGCCAACGTTTGGGGAAATGGGGTTGTAGTAGAGCTCCCTTTAAGCTATAGGCTAGGGTAGCTATAGGCTAACTGGAACAACCCACATCCAATGAGTTATGCTAAGCTAGGCTAATGGTAACTCAGACTGAGTTAATTCGCACACACAGAGCGAGGCATATATCCTCTTATTTAACTCTAGGGTAGACGGCAAATAAGCTCATTTCCCAAAAAGTTGCCGTGTTCCTTTAAACACTCCCCAGATGACATGTTTACAAGTTAAGAGCAAATTAAAGCAACCTCTTTAAATCTTTGCCTGTTACCTGAACTTTCTTTGTTTGTCAGATACAACTTATTATAGTGGGTTGTTTCAGGCACTGACTGCAAATGTTAAAAGCTTTTGTAGATTGTAGCTTGAATCACTTCTTTGAGCAGCCCTCTCACAAATCAAGAACATTTTTGGGGGGAATTTAAACATTTCTCTTATCTGGCCAAGGTGTGAGAGACTTGTAAACAAACACTGGACACGGTCTCTAACGACCACTGGACACGGTCTCTAACGACCACTGGACACGGTCTCTAACCACTGGTGGCCAACTCCAGCCCTCTACCTCGAGGCTCCTCCCTCCTGAGTAGCAGGGCTGCAGCGCTTCTCAAACACATCTGAAGCCCTTCGGGGTGTGTGAGTGTGGAGCCGAGTGGCTCTGTCTTGGTCTGGTGCCTTTGATTGGGCTGGAACTCAGTCTGTCAGGATGGCACCTTGGACTAATGCTGTATCATCAGCCTGGACTAACGCCCCGCCCCCCCAGGCCTGGTGGAGGGAGCGGTGGACATTTGAACCACATTAACGTGGGTCTGGACAGGGTCCCTTTGCCTCTTTAACGTCGTTACGGAGCCAGAGGCACTGGAGAAAGCTCCCACTTCAGTTGCAACATGAGTTTCATTAAAATGAATGTTCCCTTCATCAGTTTAAAAGCAGACGGTAATAGTTTGCCAAATATAGGATATGGCCATGTGCTTTGTTTTGTGTTGTTTTGTTTTGTTTCGAGTACTACTATTACCTGCCTTGGTGGAGAGTTGACCTTGAATAATTCTCAGGCACTACACCACAACCACAACAGGGTTTTTTGACTGTCTGAAAGTGTTGATGTTTGCTGGATGTTGAATCTCATTTGCCCTTCTGTCCAGAGGACCTGTGGGACTGTTTGGAGCAGGCCAGTGGGAAGCCCATAGCTGCGGTCATGAACTCCTGGACCAAGCAGATGGGCTTCCCCATCATCGTAGTGGACCAGGAACAGGTGCAGCAGCCGGTTTCTAAAACTGTCCCTTTCTATTGACACACTTGAGTTTTTAAACTGCCCTTTCTATTGATACTATTGAGGACTCGTCAGAACTAGTCAGTGTGCCATTATCCCTGTGTGTGTTCTCTCTGTGTCAGCAGGACTATACAATAATTGGACATGAGAATATTAAAAAAATAATGAACGTAGTTTATTTCTGAACTGTTTTGATTAACAGTGCAACAGTCAGTAATTCAGCCAGTTACTCTTGCGAGACATTTGCAGTATGTTCTGTGAGTGCCCATATTTTGCTGATCAGTTTTTGCAATGCTCTCTGTTTTCTCAGCAAGGGGAGGATCGTGTGCTCAAGATCTCTCAGAAGAAGTTCTGCGCTAGTGGACCACACAACGGTGAGAGGAGCTTGCAGTAGCACTGTGAACTGTACACACCCAACTAACTCACGGGTCACACTCACCCTGAAGGGAACATAGTGTTTGTTCAAAGACTTTTTTTTCTATCAGTCATCGTGTGAGAGATCTGGGGGAGGGGGCTGTGTGTGTGTGTGTGTGTGTGTGTGTGCACGTACAAATGCCTTCATGGGAGTTGTAGGTCAAGACTTGAGACCGGTATTTCATGTTACATCACTGTTTCAGGCAGCTATGCTGAGTGGGAGGCTAAGACTCAGTTTCCTTTTTCTTTGAATTCCTTGGTTGGGAAGCAGTGCATAGCACAGATAGTCATTTGCCAAAGTCTCTGAAGTAGGGGTGTGGGAATTGCTTCAAAGTCCACTATACAATATTATAATTATATTAATATTACAATAATATATGGGCCATGATACATCGTTACTGCAATAGAACAAGTAGTACGATTTGACTCTGCAATACATGGACATTTATTTATCTCATATATTGGTTTGTATACCACTGAGAGTCCCTACAGCCATCTTGCAACATTAGTTCTTGTAAATTTGTCCTTTCCTATATTCGATGTGACTCAAGAGATAGACAAGGTCTTGCACCATCTTGTTAGCCATGGGTGCCATTCCGAACTTAGTCCTGCCCACAACATTTGAGGTCGGGAAGTTCGGTCTGGCATCTGGTATGCTCGCCCTAGATCGGGCGGACCAATCAAATCAGGCTTTACGATGATGGACAGGTGAGCAACAGCGCCTGGTCTATCACGTCATCTGAGCACGCTTTGATTAGGCTTGTGTTTGAAACAAAAACGCTGTGGCTAGAAGGATACATGGCTTTTAAGACCCCATATGGAACATTCATATTATTTAATGAGGTTGTATCACTGAAAACGATTATTTCTGAAAACTTTGGCCAAAGTTGAGATGTGGGAAAACTCGTGGTTTCACTTTCATCAAGGGAAAACAGCGTGTTGCATTGTGAAATCTCTTTTGCCCAATGCCAATTGAAATCTCTGATTGACTACCTGTTCGAGGGATTTGCGACAGCCTTTCCCAGCTGTTTAACATGTTTGTAGCATATCACTGTTCAGAATTATTTTTAAAAATGGAGGGATATAGGTGAAGAAGGATGGTTTGTGTGTTTTCTTCCTACACCTCATGGTAAGCTATTTTGTTGCGCTGATTGATTAGGTCTATCCAATTGAGTGCAGAGGCATTCCTCCCTGTATCGGTTGAAATACACCCCATAATTACATCCCAATAGAGCAGTATCAGACTCATATTCTGACTAGAATTGAGTATGACTACGTCAGGCTACCATCTTGTGGATTTCAGGAGCAATTTTAGCAGAGTAAACTTATGTAGCAAAAAAAAAAAATATTAAAGCAATGTGTTCTATGCACATGTCATGTGTATGCATTTTATGTCATAATGGTCCTCCAGTCATCTGCAGTGGCAAATAGCATAATGGCAAATTACAGGGTGCCATTTATTTTCATTGCATGCTGGGACAACTAAAATGGCCACTATAGATATCTATGGTTTACACAGCCGTTCTGATGGTTATCTGCTCGCTCTGTGATTGCAGGAGAGGATTGCCCCAGTTGGATGGTTCCTATCAGTATTTGTTCGAGTGAGGACCCTGCCTGCACCAAGATGAAAGTGCTCCTGGACCAACCCGAAACCACAGTCACCGTTCCCAACATCAGCCCTGAGCAGTGGGTTAAGGTCAGGCCAGTAGCTTTGTTTTTTGTTTGTTTATGTTTCAATTCAGTTGAGTCATTTGATGAGATGAAATCTCTTATTGGGAAGTCTGGAAATGCTTTCATTATTCTGATGTAAAGTAAAAGGTTGTATGAAATCAAGATAAGCCTGTAAGCATTTCGCACAGTTGATTCAAATAGTATAGTTGTCTTTGCAGCAGTAAAGTATAGTATACTTGGTCCTTGCAAAAGTGCTTGTAAGAAGGACACACACACACCCTTACACAAACTTACACTTGAATCAGCATGTTCATCTTGCAAACCTTGCGCTAGCAGAGACCCTTTCACAAATGCTGCACAGGAAATGTGCCCTGGAAGCATTGGATGCCGTCCAGAGTGTTGCAAATGTTTTTTTGTTGTTGGGTCATGATCCCTTAATTGAGCCAAAGCATGCATAATCTCTCTCGGTCCTTGAATTTTGCAGCTTGCTGGTGGGAAATTTCAGTCGCTCGTCCCCTCATAAATGCTTTCCCTGGTGGCTAAAAGTAGTCAAAAGCCCCATGTGTCTCTAAAAGGGAATTCGGCTCCCCCACCACACCCCTCTCCTTAGAGAGATGGATAGAGTACTTTATTCATCCCTAAAGGGAAATTATGGTGTTACAGCAGCAATTAATAATATAAACATATATCAGTTGGCTTTGTTCTTTCTCTCTCTTTTTATCCCCATTTTGACCACTCTAGCGTCCATCCCTCCAGACCCCGATAGTCTCTTTTTGTCTCTTGCAGATTAACCCAGGCACAGTGGGCTTCTACCGTATCCAGTACAGCTCGGCCATGTTGGAGAGCCTGCTGCCGGGCGTCCGAGACCTCACCTTGCTGCCTGTGGACCGACTGGGCCTCCAGAACGACCTCTTCTCTCTGGTGAGCCACCGAGAGGGGCTAGCCGCGGCGTCGCTAGGCTGAGGGACCGCCGCGGCCATAAATCAGATATTAGCTTGAGCTGAATGTGGGCCGGGGGAGTAGAAACAAAGCAAAGGTTAGCAATGGGGCCAGCCAAGCTAAGCTACGTAGAGCTAATCTAAATACAGCTTAGCTCTCCGTGGCTCTTAGCTGCTGAGTGCTGACATTGGGCAAGTTGTGCAATGTTGCTTTTGTATTTGCGCTGGCTCACACGTGGGTCAGTGGCAGGCTTTGCTTCACGACTAGGTCAGCGTGTAGGACCCGCACAATCACCCATGACACACACACACACACACAAGAGCCATTAACATGCTCATTTACTGTACATTTGGTGCGGTTTCATCACTTTATTTTTACTGCTGTCACTGTAGGTGAAGGTCTCTTATCTCTGCAATGGCAACCTTAACTTCCCTCCTTGTTGTTTCTTGAGAGCTGAAGAGCTCTTGGTTTGCCCATATTAACATAGATAAAGAAGGGAGGAGAGGCATGCCACTATTAGAAGCAGCTGTAGTTAAACGTGTCAATGATTGACTCTAGCTGTGGTGTCATCACTGTGACATTTATGACTGGCGTACGTTACCTTCTGTTGTGTTTTTGTCTTCCCTCACCTTTGCCCACACACACACACACGCACGCAGTATAACACTCTTCAACTCCTTTTATTTTGACCAACCCCCTTTTATGATGCCTGTGTCCTGTTTTTCTTTCCAACTCTTTCCTCCCCTTTTCTTCTTTTTCTTTTTGTTGCCCTTCCCCTTTCTCTCTCTTCACGCTTTCTCTGCCCTCTGTCTTTCATCTTTATTATCTCTCTCTGATCTGTAGTATTTGATCCATGTGCCCGATTTTCAAAAATGACGTACTGTTGCAATCCTTTTGGCAAACTGCACCTGATCAAACCCACTCTTGCAGTTCCTCGTTTTTGAAGACTAGAACAGAGGCGTTTTGTGAATGACATATTCGCTCCCTCTACCCCCCCGTCTCTCCGTCGCCCCCTGCAGGCACGGGCCGGCATGATCAGCACGGTGGAGGTGCTGAAGCTGATGGGTGCTCTGTTGGTGCTCTGTTGGTGCTCTGTTGGTGCTCTGTTGGTGCTCTGTTGGTGCTCTGTTGGTGCTCTGTTGGTGCTCTGTTGGTGCTCTGTTGGTGCTCTGTTGGTGCTCTGTTGGTGCTCTGTTGGTGCTCTGTTGGTGCTCTGTTGGTGCTCTGTTGGTGCTCTGTTGGTGCTCTGTTGGTGCTCTGTTGGTGCTCTGTTGGTGCTCTGTTGGTGCTCTGTTGGTGCTCTGTTGGTGCTCTGTTGGTGCTCTGTTGGTGCTCTGTTGGTGCTCTGTTGGTGCTCTGTTGGTGCTCTGTTGGTGCTCTGTTGGTGCTCTGTTGGTGCTCTGTTGGTGCTCTGTTGGTGCTCTGTTGGTGCTCTGTTGGTGCTCTGTTGGTGCTCTGTTGGTGCTCTGTTGGTGCTCTGTTGGTGCTCTGTTGGTGCTCTGTTGGTGCTCTGTTGGTGCTCTGTTGGTGCTCTGTTGGTGCTCTGTTGGTGCTCTGTTGGTGCTCTGTTGGTGCTCTGTTGGTGCTCTGTTGGTGCTCTGTTGGTGCTCTGTTGGTGCTCTGTTGGTGCTCTGTTGGTGCTCTGTTGGTGCTCTGTTGGTGCTCTGTTGGTGCTCTGTTGGTGCTCTGTTGGTGCTCTGTTGGTGCTCTGTTGGTGCTCTGTTGGTGCTCTGTTGGTGCTCTGTTGGTGCTCTGTTGGTGCTCTGTTGGTGCTCTGTTGGTGCTCTGTTGGTGCTCTGTTGGTGCTCTGTTGGTGCTCTGTTGGTGCTCTGTTGGTGCTCTGTTGGTGCTCTGTTGGTGCTCTGTTGGTGCTCTGTTGGTGCTCTGTTGGTGCTCTGTTGGTGCTCTGTTGGTGCTCTGTTGGTGCTCTGTTGGTGCTCTGTTGGTGCTCTGTTGGTGCTCTGTTGGTGCTCTGTTGGTGCTCTGTTGGTGCTCTGTTGGTGCTCTGTTGGTGCTCTGTTGGTGCTCTGTTGGTGCTCTGTTGGTGCTCTGTTGGTGCTCTGTTGGGTGCTCTGTTGGTGCTCTGTTGGTGGAGACGGGACCAAATGAAGCAGGGACAATGTGGCCTTATTCTCCTGGGTGCTTGTTCTGTGAACTGTGAAACCGAGTGCTAATGATGTTCTCTCTCTCTCTCTCTCTCTCTCTCTCTCTCTCTCTCTCTCTCTCTCTCTCTCTCTCTCTCTCTCTCTCTCTCTCTCTCTCTCTCTCTCTCTGCATTCTCCTTCACACTCTTCTCTCCTCTTTCTCTTCCTCCATCTCCTTACTTCTCCCCTAATTGATTTCTCTCTATATATCTCTTTCTTTCTTTCTTTCTTCTCACACCTTCCTTCTCTCTACCTTTACTTGCTTTTCTCCTCTTTTCCTTATCTCTCCCCCTTTCCCTCGTTCTCTGCCCTTTCATTTCTGCCTAATGTTCTTTCTCTCTCTCTCTCCTCTCCCCCCTCCCCTGTGTGTAGGCCACCTGGATGCTCTGTTGCGGGGTCTGGTTCTGGGTAAGCTTGGGAAGGCGGGCCATAAGCCCACGCTGGAGGAGGCCCGCCGGAGGTTTAAGGACCATGTGGAGGGCAAGCAGATCCTCTCGGCAGACCTCAGGAGCCCAGTAAGCTCTGCACAGCCCGTCTCCACACACACACACACACACACACCTGCACACTCTCACATTACGCATGATGCACACATATAAACACACATACACACACATACATATTTATATACATGCACACACATAAACACACATATTTATGCATGTACACACATGCATAAAAACATACAAGTAAATGCCTGCACAGTGCAGGCATATTCGTGCACATACATAGGAATATACTTAAACAAACATGCCTATACACGTATACACAGATAAGCACACACACACACATACACAGACATGTACATGCATGCACAGACTCACACACATATGCACAAGCACGCATAAGGCAATATAGACATGTGTGAGAGAAGCAGAGCCATAACACAGAGCCAGCTCTGGAGAAAGGCTGTGGAGGAGCTGAAGCATTATTGGGTATTACTCTGAATCTGGGCCCAGCTTCTTAGCTGTGTATTGACACAGATAAATGCTCACACTCACCTGTCTGTCTTGTGACTCATTCCACATCATTTATTTATCCTCTCAGCCGAGCCAGTGAGCTGGGCTTCACCTGGTTTTGGATTCAGATACTCTTAGCAGGAAGTGTTGTGAGACGATGGGCTGGCTAGACAGATTGATGATCAATATTTATTGATCCCGAGGTACTATCCGACTGCATTTTACCCATCCATGGTTTTTACACACACACACACACACACACACACACACAACAAACACACACACACAGAGCTCAGCCGTGGATGTGGACAAGGGAGAGCGATATTCAACCACATTTCTCCTACCAGCCGGGTCAAACGGGCCATCCTTCGGTCACAAGTCTGATTTCCTAACCAGTAGACCACGGCTGCCCCCTGCTGTGCGTGGATGTTTCTTTTACATGGGGACTGGGGACTATGAGAGCCCTCACCCCCCACCTGCCTGATTATGGCTCCCATGGTGAAGTCAGTTGGAGTATGTATTTATAGCAGTGTTCAATGTGTGCTGTTGTCACAAGTGTTACATGTTGATGTGAATGCAAACATTAGCACCAAGTCAGATTCCCTGTAAGCAGTTTTACTATTCAGGTCCTACATGCAAGAAGAACACAGGGTAGTTGGAGTCACTTGTGTTTTGCATTTTGGTGGGAGACCAGGAGGCTCTTATGCCCAGGGACACTTGATTGACACACATACACAAACATGCGCGTGCGCACACACACACACACACACACACACACACACACACACACACACACACACACACAGGCACATTGACAGTTTGTTCAGGCACGCATGCTACATGCCCACAGGCAAACATGCACATGCATACACACAGAAACATATACTGTCAGTCCTATAGAAGCAGTGCATACAAATTTCTTTAGACACAGAAATTCAGTGTCTCACAAGCACACAGGACCACAGCCTCTCAAACACACTCTCGCTCTCGCTCTCACTCTTGAACTTGATATTCATGGCCTTTAAGCAGTTCACACTGTGTGAATTGTTAAACACTGATTGAGTAACTAAGGGGAAGTCCTATGTAAGACTTGATGCTTGCAAAGAGTTACAGGATTAGGGGATGGAGAGGACTTGGGAGCGAGACTTTACAGGAGTAGGAATAGAAAGATTTGATTTAGTTCTCATTAAACACAACTTATAAATGCTATTTGAAATTTGTCCCTGTCATTTCTGTCTTTGAGTTTATGTACAAAGTGTTCCTGATTCTGTAAAAGTGAAAAACGTGTTTGTCTTTCAGGTATATCTTACAGTCCTTAAGCATGGAGACAGTACAACGCTGGACACAATGTTTAAGGTAAATTAACCCCTCCCCCTCATTGTTTCTTTGACAATTTCACCTCCAGGCTGTTTCTTCCATGTTGTCAAGCTATGGAGAGAATAGTTCTGCCCTTCTTTGTATTCAATATGTCTATTTGCCCCACTCCCCTGTGTATTTTGCACCCAATCATATCCCTCTCTATACATCCATATCTCGGCCTCTGGATTGCTCTCATTCTACCTCTCTCTCTCCCTCTGTCTCTCCCTCTGTCTCTCTCCCTCTCTTCACTCATGTCTCTCTCTCTCTCTCTCTCCCCCTCTCCTGCAGCTCCATAAGCAGGCGGACATGCAGGAGGAGAAGAATCGTATCGAGCGGGTGCTGGGGGCCATCTCTGCTCCCGATCTCATCCAGAGGGTCCTGACCTTTGCCCTCTCGGTATGATCCCCCTTTATCTCCCATTACTTCACTTGTGCATACTGGACAGTGGACAGTCCCAGTAGTTTCACTTTAATAGTCCTTTGTCGCTGTTCTTCCTCATTACCATGGAGAGGTTAGCCAGGTAGCTCTTGGTTACTTACACAGGTTACTTACTCCATCAAATGTGACTGCACGTGTCTATGGCAACTCTAGTCTATCCTAAGGGCTATGTGTACGTGTCTATGGCAACTCTAGTCTATCCTAAGGGCTATGTGTACATCGGCTTCCAGGCCCTGTATACATACAGTGATAGTTCAAGCATATATGTGATATTGCACATGTATACATTAATACTATAAATAAAGATTAAGATTTTTCCTGCCACTGTAGACGAGGGAGGGGCATGTGTGTATGGAATCGTTCCTGTTGTGTGTTTGTGGAGGGGCGCAGCCTCAAGCATGTCATGTGACCCGCGTAGGAGGAGGTGCGTCCTCAGGACACGGTGTCTGTGATCGGGGGCGTGGCAGGCAGCAGCAAGCACGGCCGGAAAGCAGCGTGGAAGTTCGTGAAGGACAACTGGGAGGAGCTTCACAACCGGTACCAGGGCGGCTTCCTCATATCACGACTCATCAAGGTGAGCGGGCGCAACTGCCATATGTGTGTCTGCAGTTCACAGACACCCGTCATGCAGAGACATGCGTATAACTACTTGTACGTGCACAGACAAGCAGATGGCCAGCCACAATCATTTAAGTGTACATGGATGTTGTACGCACACACACGCTCAGCCATACATGAGAGTGCACACACAAACTTTTGCACATGCTCTTTCACATTCACTTTTTGGGTTGGCTCAATTTGTCAGTAAGTCATTGACGGTAGCATTTTTCCATATTTCTTTGTCAGATCCGTTGCAAAGCTGTGCATCTGCTGTAATGAGTCAGTCATAACCACCCTCATGACGCGTTCATGTTGAGCGCTGCACAATTCTGTGCGTTTGGATTATCGTAATTGTATTACTATGTGAGTCAGAATTGAGCTGTTTAACTGGCCTCTGTTCCTGGCTTGGAGCGGCGTTCAGACACATGATTCTCATGTGAAACAGAAATGTGTACTGGCCGAGCCTGCTCATGGGAACATAAGCATGTGTCTGGAGTGTGAGTTTCAAAGGCCTGCTTCTTTCAGAAATGACAATTATGATACGACAATCTGCTCTTTTTCATGCCACAAGAGCCAGCAAGATAGTCTTCTATTGAACGCAAAGACTGTCAGACAGCAGAGTGTCAGTGCGGTGCCTTTATCTACAATATGGAAATGACTAAAGCTCTTTTATTTCTGGCTGCTGTCTGCTGGATAAATTAGGCCACTTTGTTACTTTGCAGATAAGTAGACCTTTCGTCGTATACGCGCTACCTTTATTTGTGAGACGAGTATTTAATAGGAGGATTCTTATATTGGACTGACCTATGCTCTACAAGGGGCAATCATGTTTAATTGACCTGGACATGCTGCGTGTCAGCGTGTTAGTCAGCATCCTGTTTACTCCGAGCCAGCTCTATTTTGAATGTCATTCCTAACAGATAGAGTGATTAGTGGAAATGAAAAAGTTTATGGCACATGCGAGTCCCTTCAAAACAACAGATCAAGAGCGCCTGTGCCATCATAAATGTCTGCGTGTTCTCTCCTAGCTCACTGTGGATGGATTTGTAATAAATGTCTGCATGTTCTCTCCTAGCTCACTGTGGATGGATTTGCGGTGGACAAAATGGCTGCAGAGGTGAAGGTGAGTGCTGCTTGTCCATTAATCTACTCCGACTCTGCTGCACAGTTTTGGGCTAATGGCTTAATGCAAGCTAAAAATGGGTCTGTGTCAAATTGCCCTCAGTCACTACTTAGGGGTTTTAAGTAATGTTTTTTAAGTGACATGTATTTATTGTGTAAAAAACAGATGCTATTTTTGATAAATTACGGAAAGAGTGAACAAACTCCCAAATAAATCTATTAAATCACCAAAACAAGGGAATAATGGAATAAACGTGTAAATATATTGATCATGCTTTGTGTGCATGTTTGTTACTTCAACTGGTTTTAAAGCAACTAAAAAACCTAAAACTGTCCAGATTAACAAGCAGTATATTGCAGTATGTGTATATATGTGTTTATGGTATCAATATCTTTCTCTCTGCTATAGACTTCAATTCAGTCCCCAGGTTGAATATTAACATTCCTGAGAACACAACAAATGACTAAATGAATGATTTAATTAATGACTAAATGAATGAATGATTAAATGATTGATTGAATGAATGAATGAATGAATGAATGAATGCATGATGGGCATGACATGACGACACCTTGTGCGTTTGTTCCAGAGCTTCTTTGAGAGCCACCACGCGCCGGCAGCAGAGCGCACGGTACAGCAGTGCTGCGAGAACATTCTCCTGAACGCTGCGTGGCTTAAGCGTGACGCCGAGGACATCCACCAGTACTTTCTGCAGCGCAAGGCCCCGCCCGTCTGACCCCTGACCCCATCCTCCATCCTGCTCCTCCCACTTCAGACCTCCCAGCAGTGATTGCTGCCTCTCTCCGCCAGCCCATCCACTAACACTGGAGGCCCAGCAAACTATACAAACAAGAAACTGGGCTTCTTTTTTGTAAAATCAACCAAGCGGCAGACAACAAGAAGAAGATGAAAAGAAGAATTAAAAAAAAAAAAAAAAAACTAGTCTTGAAGATAACAATCAATATTGATAATTGTGCAACCATTTCCATTTTAGTGTTTCAAGATAAACTTCAAAACCTACCAAATTCGCTCTAGTCTTGACGAGGAATGTAGTGAGCCGCATTCTGCCCTTCTGAGATTGAAAAGGAATTGTTGGATTCTCCAGCTGATTTAAGAATATCACCACACACACACACACACACACACACACACACACACACACACACACACACACACACACACACACACACACACACACACGCACAGCACACATGCACAGCACACGCGCACACACTGCACACATGCATTATAGAGGCTTTGTCTTTCATGCAATTTCTATATACTTGCACACAGTTGTACAACAAATGTGAATTGCTTTTTTTGTCTATTTGTACCTTCAGTCCATCCTTAAAAAAAAAAAAAGAGAGACACAGCACTTCTCCAAGGTTAGATGTTTTTATGTTTTTATTGTTCAATGTTTGTTTTCTGCACAGACAGAGTTACTTCCTGCATTTTCCTCACTTCCCGATACAAGTTGCGTTTTGTAAAGCATATCTTCACACAGGATGGAGACGTGGGAAATGACACAAAGGTGAAAAGCGTGCGGGCAGAATGGGGCCAGATGGTTTGGCGTCCGATGGTATTGTGGACTTAACGGCAACGACACTGATCTCCATCGCTAATAACGGTTAGCAGCAACCGATCAGAGCTAGCATGGTACTGTATGTTATTGTATGACGCGAGTCTTGTCACCCCTCCCCCTCCCACCCTCACCCCACTCCCCTTTCACTCACCTCTATGAATGATCTTGACAAGAGATGTACCTGGTTCATATATGGTTTCTTGTATACTTTTACTCCCTGAGAGAAAAACAAACATTACCACTTGTCCAATTACACTCACCACACACAACCTGTTGCTACAGTCCATCTGGGGACTAAAGAATGGTTGAAAGGAATGAGAAAGGATAAAGAAAAGGCCAAAGCAAACAAAGCAAACTACATATCCAAGCATCTATATATGTCTGACACAGTAAACAGAAAGAAAGCTTTTTGAAGAAAAACTTTTTATAAAGTATATATTCAGTGATTAATCTTGTGTAAATTGTACGGGAGTACAAATAGGGAAATTGTGGGCCTGTAGGATTAATTTACTTGAGAATCTAGTGATATTTTGGCCCATTTTGAAATATTGAAGTGAAGTGATTATTTACACCTTGTACTTTTAAGGCCTTAAAATTGGTTTTGAGGAAAAAAAAGTTTGCAATAACTATTCAAAGTGGTTAATTGTAGCCTATCTCCACCAAGTGTTTAAGTGTCATGGGATTCCACATAGCCTTGTCGAACAGATATATCTGTCTATAGAATTTACTATTTGATGTGGCTTTGAACCTTAAAGGTGATCATTCAATCAATTGACAGTCTTTCCCAGAAACATTTGTTGTGCTTTTGTTAAAAAAGAAATGCAGTTGGTGTTCATTAAAAGTAAAAAAGAAAAAAATGATTAAAAAATGATGTTAAATTAGTACCGTTGATTTTATGTGTGAGGTGTGAAAGTGCATGCCTGAAATCAAGTTTTTGATATATAAGTTAACAGTTGCTAATCTGGTTCAATTGTTTTCTATGATCATTCACAATGAGCAATTCACCATTCAGCATTGATGGTGAGATTCATTTAGTACAAATAAAATGCTGTATCAAACGTTCATACAATACTTAACAATATAATACATCTGTAGATAAATACATTATATGATGTAGGTTATCGTGGGGGGGGGAAAATGTTGTTTATTTGATCTGAAGATGGAGACTGGGGTACTGTTGAAATAGCCCAAAGGGATGTAACACTGTAAAGTAAAAAAAAAAAAAGGATTTTTTTGTTTTTGTTTTTGTTTTCACATGTATGCTCTTATTCAGAAGCTCTGCTGATGATGTTCTATGCTTTGTGGTAGCGACCAGAAAGAGTCGAGGATCTGTCGATCTGATTTGAATATCAAAACTATTCAAACATCATTTGTTCGTGTCATAGAGTCTGATTCAGCATGGATAAAATTGGCACTGACTGTTGTCCAAGCGGATATATGATAAAAAAAAAAATATGCTGATACAAAGCCATGTGAGAAATGTTTCTTTGGGCTGATTACTGTTCAACAATGCAGCACACTGCCCCCTGGCTCTGACTTAGACACACTACAGCACTAACAGACACCCTTGGTCCCTCAATCAGAACATAGTCACTACCAACCATGTGGTGAGGTTCAGTTAAACATGAATTCCTTACATACAGACTTGAAACCCAAGAATAGTTTATTGGTCTATTCATAAACTATTCAAGGCATGTTTGTACCTATGAGAGTCGAAGACCGAGTGGATGGGTCCATCTGATCTTGCATAAGGTTATGAATAACTAATGTCACACATTTATCATAAATCAATGTTGTGCTTAGAAGAGCCAGGGACAGTGTTAATTGGTCTATCTTGCATAGCTGTATGAGTAACAAATGTCAAGCATTAATCATAAGACATCTGTGTGGTAAACTCCCAATAGTTCATTTAGATGTTATCCTGCGTCCTTGTTTCAGTGGAGCACATACTGAGGGTGAATGAGTAGCTGTTTGCGGCTTAATTACTCATTTGGAAGCGGAACTTAAATTAACCTTCTAAACCACAACAGTGTTGCACAATATGGGGAGTTGCCAATCCAGAGTAGTGCCACTGGCTGTTGGAGATCTACAGATTTTGCCTTTCAAGAATAATGTGAACCCCTTACCATGGAATTTCATGCATAATATCTAAATTAATCTCCCAAAGCCATATAAGTAGATATTATGTTTTTTACTGAAATGGCAGATGCTTAAAAATCCATTTACTTCTGCTATGTCTGTGAGGAGTGTTATGACGCAAAACAACTATGACAGTGGACATCTTGGATTTAATCAATTCAAATTCTTAAAGACCCACAACAATGAAGGTACACTGAAAAGAAAGTAGGCACAGGCCTCATACTAATACTGTACAATCAGTATTCCAGTTTTAAAATGCAAAACAAAAAGTGTAAAACGTGACAAAAGGTTCCTACACTGCGTAATGTAGGTCAGCTATATTTTTTGTAATGAAAAAGTCGAGATTTGTTGTGCAATTTGTCCACCTGTTCTGCTGGGGGCGCTATGGCACTATGATAAGCAAGTGGCAACTGCAGAAGGAGCGGTAACACCAAGTGAGAGAAATGCTGTCGCCTCTAAAATAACAAATAGTTATTCTTGCCTCTTCAGACGTTATGGTTAGGTAAGTTGAAATCTAAAAAAGATCATTTAAACATAACGAGACTGTATTTCTGTCAATTGTTTAAATACTCGTCCATATCTTTCAATAGCTAAGTTAAACTTCGTGTGAGATAATGGTCCAAGGTGCTAACCTGTTTTGCCTCAGGATGCTAGCGAGCCCAGTCAACTTGACTCATGTTGTTGCTGCTAAGCTAACAGTTTGTCAAATGTCAGTTTGTCAATTGGCCACCTGTTCGGGTGACAGATAAAGCAGTGACGATGGTTTAGTACAAGTGTCTTTGCTATTGAATGCACTAACCCTCGCTAATGTGAGACAAAAGTGCAACACAAAGCTGTTTGGTCGTCCGTACGAAATTGTGACAAAATTGTCAGCTGTCTAGCAGGTTTGTCAAGTCACTCTAGTGTGATATTTTCAAGCTAGAAGTTAGATGATGACTAGCGATATGTCATAGTAAATGATAATAAAATTGTAGTTTTGCTTGGAAAATTAGCTTAGTTTTTCCCCTTACACGTGTTCAGTTGATTGTGAAATTAGGAAACCCACAAACTACTCCATACATTGCAAAAGTGGAATCTACAGTACACATCTGTTTAACGTTAGTGAAGCAGAAGAAAAAGGCAAAAAGCTGGAGTGATGTAACTTATATACATTGCATTTTACAAAGGATTTTTTAAAGAACAAAATATATGTCTCTCAAGACATAACAAAAACATTTATTTTTAAAATGCATATTTCAGTGTTTATGCTTACTGTATGTTCATGCGTGAATTAGTGACTTTGGTATGATAAATTGGCGGATGAGTTCATTTAGAATATGAAGAATTTTGTAAAATATTGATATTTGGTGACCGGGTATTGATAATGTGTCACAAAAATAACATAAAATTACATTTAACATTATACATTTTACATGTTACATGTTAGGCAAGGCTACTTTGCTTGACTGCAAGTGGCGGATGCCTCTGTCCCAGTGAAAAGCCCTGTGCAAAAGCCACTGAGGTATATTTAGCAAGTTTGTCATCAGTCATCATGATGCCTCCCAAGAGGTGTCATTTTACTATGTGTATAGATATATGGGTAGAGATAAAGTGAGTGGTAGTCCACATATCTCACTGGATTTAATATGCTGATGCAGTCATGGCCCCCTCACTGAATATCCTTTTGTGGCAAATAATAATTCTGGTCTGTCCTTTATGCCTACCACCCAAGGTTATCCTTGGATGGTAGAGGCACAGTGTCTCCCAGGTTGTGATTGCTCGTGACGGAATGGTACCTTGTTGCTGGAGCGTCCTGGTACCGCTGGTGCTTCTCTTGTCCCAGGCCCAAGGCTTCCTGCACTTCGACGATGATGACTCCTCGTCAGCCTTTGCCGTGCCGAAGGAGTGGGTCTTGCTCCACGTGGTGCAGGGCCACATCGGTGCGGGCAACTACAGCTACCTGCGTCTAAACCACGATGGGCGCATCATCCTGCACATGCGCAGCCTTAAGGGTGACGCCGACCTCTATGTGTCTGACAAGACGCTTCGGCCCAGCTTCGACACCTACAAGCTGCAGTCGGTTACGTGCGGGCATGACGTGGTGGTGGTGCCCGGGGAGTTCACCCGGCCGGTGGGTATCGGTATCTATGGCCACCCGTCTCACAAGGAGAGCGAGTTTGAAATGAAGGTGTTCTACGACCAGACTGCCCTGTCCGAGGACCCTTTCAAGAGGGATGCGTACCCCTCAGAAGAGGGGTCCCAAAGCCAGCCCAGGTACCCTAAGGGAGGGGGAGAGGAGGACTTTGAGGAGGAGGAAGAGTCCATCTTCTGGACCATCCTCATTGGGATTTTGAAGATCATACTTGAAATCTTGTTCTGAGCGAACAGGCAGAGCAGCTGAAGGGCAGCAACAGTTATGTGAGATGTTTGTTTTCAACGTTGAGAGAAACTCACCAAAATATGGTGAAATATGGATGCCTCAAAGTAAAATGATTACTAAAGCGATATTTTCAAACAGCTATTTTTGATCAGACTTTTTTTATTGATTGTAGATGAAGTGTACAAATGAACCATCAAAATTCTGAATGAATATCTGACTGACTGAATTTATCTCCAGCTTGACCTTACGCCTCAGAAACAAACCACTGGCTCACAAGTGTAACTTCCAGAGAACAGATGCTGATACACATCACCCCTGTTCACCACGCAGGTCTCATTATGCCGTTTACTTGACGATTTCAGAACCACTACTTTAAACTGGCAGTGGACTTTATCTTGCTCGTGCTCTATAATAAGAGAAGGGAACATACAGAAGCGTGTGCCAGTAGGGAGAGAAACATACTTTTGTGCCTTCATCAGTCCCATGATTACCCCCTCCAGTCCCAGCCCTTCATTGGCTAATGGCGAGGCTCAATCACACGGTGGAATTATTTGTAAATATTTCCGAATAAAAGAGAATCACTTGTCTTTGCGAAAGTGCATTTGTGTGAATGTTTTTGAGACATGTTGTAATTGTCACAGTGGAAAGAAATGAGAAAAATATGTAACAAGTTGCAAGAGGCCGGGGTTATTTTTCCGCTGGTTTAATAAAATAAATATGTAAATTTATAAACCACAAGTTAATCCTCATCTTTGTATTACAGTGCAGAAAGTGGACATCCTTGTTGAATTCCAGAAAGAGCAGGAAGAGCAGATTTCCCAGAACGTCTAGGGTGTTTCAGTGTTAGGGTAAGTCAGTGTCTGTAGGGTTAATGGTGTATGTTTATAGGTTGTGAAAATCTTTTCAATTAATCATTATCCATGGTCCAGAAATAGTAAAATAAAAATGCTATTTAGTGTTTCCCAAGCCTAAGATGACTTCCTCAAATGCGGAGTTTTGTTCACACACCAAAACTATTCAGATTACCGTCATAAAGAAGGAAGTAAACCAGAAAATAATCAAGTTTAAGAGGCTGTTTTCAAGCCAATGAACCCACTACAAAAATGGAATTAAAAAAAAAAAACTATCAGGTTTAAAGTGCAATACAACTGGGAGAGTATATTAAATAACCTACTCTGTTGAACATATGTTTTCTGCAGAGCACTGAGGGGGCAGGCCGTGGCCTACTGGATAGCGGTTGCCGGTTCGAACCCCGACCAGTAGGAACGGCTGAAGTGCCCTTGAGCAAGGCACCTAACCCCTCACTGCTCCCCGAGCGCCGCTGTAGCAGGCAGCTCACTGCGTCAGGATTAGTGTGTGCTTCACCTCGCTGTGTTCACATAGTATAGAGTCTTTATTGTCCTATAAGGATATTCTTTTTCACACATATCATTGTTACATTCCATGCAGGATGTCCACAGCCTCATACATATAACATAAAACATAACACACCCCCTGACGTTTCCCTCCCTCCTCGACACCAAATAAGCAAAAAGGTGGACAGTACAGACAACACAAACACAAAAGAATAGGGGGGATGGATGATTGTCACAGGAGTTTAAGTGCAGTGATTGCTGAGGGTACAAAACTTTTCTTAAAGTGCGCTTTTTTCTAGTCCAGGGCTCTGTATCTGCGGCCAGATGGGAGTAGGGTGAAGGGTCAGGGGGTTGTCAGGGCTGCTTGCTATGGTGCGTGCAAGGCGTGTGGTGGCTGTCACATTTGCATCAGTGAGGCTGGGGATGGGGAGCTGTATAATCTTGGATGCTAAGTGTGAGATTTTAATGAGTTTGTTCTTGCTGGTGACATTTAGTATGGTGAAGAAACAGGGGGAGCAATAGAGTAGCAGTGGTTGGATGATGCTTTTGTAGAGTAGCAGAAGGAGATGGGGGGCAACATACAGTGATCTTAGTTTGCATATGGCATACAATCTCTGTTGTGCACGTTTCTGTGTGATGGTGATGGTTCACTGTGTGCTGCGTGTGTAATTCACGGACTGGGATAAATGCAGAGACCAAATCAAAAGAGTATATACTTACTACTTACTTACAGTACTTACTACTTAATGCATGGTGCTCAGTGATATTCAGGCTACTCAGTTTAAACACCAGGGGGCACTAGTACTACGTGCTAGAAGTGCCTGAAGAGTGTACATGCTCCTTAACAGTATGTGCATTCTTTTTACTTCTGAAGCTTTAGTTTGCTTTAAGAGTAAGACAAGCAGATAATGTGGGCTGTTCCAAAGAAGTTTATTCACTGCTTCCAAATATCAAATAGACCAAAATGACCAACAAAACAAACGGTAAACAAACGGAAGTCTTGTCACACCTATAACATACACTAACAACCACCAAAAATAAATTATTTTTGTTGCACATTTTTGTTTGTAAATTACTATTTTTTTTGTCATCTTTTTTTTTTTAAAGAAAATGCATGGTTCAATTCAAGTATCTCTACAGTTAAAGCACTGTCCATGGAGACGATGCATTGGTATTTTAGTCTATTTTGATGGCTCCATTGCACTACTTTTTATCTTATGAGGCACAGATGAAGGGAATTACTTGAACAGCCAATTTTGGTAACAGTCAGCAAGAAAATAAATCTCACCCCATAAAACAGGACAAAATACGAAATGACAGTCTATACAATCCACAAAAAGTACAAAGCATTTGAAGAAATATTTGCATCAAAATGTATTCACAAGTATTTAACAAAATTAGGGAATTACCTGAGGATACTTCTGTGCCTTTTTTGTTTTTACTGCAGTGAGGAGACACCGTCTTCAAAGTTGACTCAACAATTAAAGGCCTTGGTGTTTTGGATGTACTAAACTAATTTAGGTCATTTCAGGCATTTAGCAAGGCACTATATGTCTGTGTAATTACATAACTATATGTAGATACACAATATAATATCTTAATAGAAATAAAAATATATTTCTTATTCCAGTGCATTAATGGCCCTTGAGAAAAAAATACCCATTGCATGGTATAAGGTAACAAGAGGTCTTTATAGACTCCTCTCTCTGTGTTACTACGGTCTTGAAAATGTTTTACTCAAAATGATGTTATTGTGTGAGTCACTGTGCAACACTACAGTAATTTAGTTTTGTGTGACGAACTCTGGAGTGTTATTCATCATGTCGAGGGCTTGCCCTTTCGCTCCACCTGAGTCGTCTCCTCCCTAGTGAGATGTTGGAGGCCCCATCATAACCCTCTTGTGCTTTCCTTCTCTCGTTCGTTCCTTCTTTCTTTCTCTCTCACTCTCTCCCGTATCATTTACCAACACTATTGATCTTCCTGTCCTCTCTGTCTCGTCACATGTTCTTGTCTTGATATTCAGTCTGCGGCTGAATGCATACAGTCATCATCATCCATTACTTGCCACTTCCCACCCATCACTCTGAGCCACATGGGTCCATTTGGCCAATGAATAGGCTTCCTTCTGCCAGCTGAGACAGGTATTTCTGTTGGGGGTAAAAAAACAGGACATGCATATAATTCCCAGTCAATTGATTTCAGATGTTGTACACCTGTTATAAAACTCAAAAGTAGACATAAGGATTTGTAAACTGAATTGGTGTGCAAAACAGCGTAAAATGTAGGTTTTTAGCCACTGCAGTGTGTCCCATTCTTTTCCTGACATGTTTGTGGCATATAATGCATTGTACGTTTAAAAAGAAGGTACAACGAGAGAGACGAAGTGAGTGAAAGTGGAATTCTGTAGGCTCTTGTACATTGGGAAGTAGCACGCAGCCCTGGTCTCCCTCATGTTATAGGTTGCAGCCAGGAGAGGCAGCACACTAACTAAGGAACGTGCTGTTCCACCAGCTACTGCTCCTCTGTCGCCCACAGCTCCTCCTACCGAGTTTGACGGACAGCACAGCTGTTTTTGGAATTTGCCTACTTTTTTTGTCGAACGCTCCTCTCCCCTCCACCCCCCTGGGAATGCGATCTGTCAAACGTCAAAAGTATCCACTGCTCCCGGTGGATCTCAGCTGCGCCCTCTCTCTTGTGGTTCTTGGTGCAGAGTCGTTGCCTTGCTGTTGTGAGACGAACGCTAATGAGAAACCCAATCCAGCCTTAGAAGGGGGGGTCTCCGTAAGGTGGCAGCACATGTTTTTCCCAATGACTCGCTCAATAATAGTCCCAAAGCCAAAAGGGCAACAACATCACCCTGAACTGCATACTTTCTCTGTGTTACATGAGCATACCAAACACCTGACTACTGCCAATTTAAAAAAAAAAAAAAATTTTAAAAGAAAAGTATGAGGATAAAAAAACATAAAATACATTCAACAAGATTATGTTTTTTGTTTGTTTCTGTTTTCATCCCTACTCCAAATTATGTCACTTTGTCTCCCCAAATCTCTTTATTTAATCTATAGAAATGTGTGGTGGCACCCACATAACCATCTCATGTTCGCCCTGACAACTCATTAAAAGCCATCGCCCTTTCCATCCAAAGCCCTTTGGTCCCCCCTGACCAGATACGTAGGCACATTCTGCAATTAAAAATACCATCCAACCCCCCAGTAGCCATTAACCCCTGACACCTTCAGTATCTGCACACAACCTGACGCACAATCCTCTCTTCTAATGACCCGCTCATGATCATCCCAGTCGGGGAAGTGGTGATGAACCCAAGCCAAAGGCTGTTAGATCAGCCATTTAGTCTAAAGGCCATCCAACTGAGTTCTCAATCTCCTCTGCCTTGCTCTTATGGCTTGGCATAGGCCAACATATGTGAACATAACTCATCGGGTATTTTGGACTTTTATTACTTAACATGACCAGTAAGTTTTCTTGTCACCGTGCCCAGTGAATGTTCAATATCTGTCCAAACATACTGCTGTGATTGTAATGAATTAATTTAGTGTTGAGAGAAATTTCTCCTCGAAAAAATAAGCACCATGTACAGTATGTAGTGCTTGTTGAGATTCTTGAAATTGTAGACTATATATTGGCGTTAGGCAATGAGCTTGTGCTTTTTAGTAGCATAAACAAACACGTGTGATATCAGCCGCTAAAGCAAAACAATTCTATACTGGCGGTGTTTAAATTAATTAATTAACAACAATGTCTGTCCCTTCCTTTAAAATCAACTGTCTGTGGATATGTGATATATAGTGCACATTATTTGTCTACAAGAATGTTTTAATTTAGGGTGGAGGTTAAAACTTTTCTTGAATTTCCCCTGGGGATCAATAAAGTATCTATCGATCTATCTATCTATCTAAAACACACTGCGACAAATACGAACGCTATTAAACACAAAAGAATAGATTTCACCAGCCATCTGCTTGTAAATCCAGTAAATTCTTATTTGTAATATATTGCAGTCAACATGAATTATGTATGACAAGGCTCTTGTAAACAATGCACATACTCCGAGTATAAATATACATTGAACTGACCTGGAGATTCCTGTAATGAACTGTGCTTCTGCAGTGAGTTGTTTTGGCCACCACCTCATTGCTGTAGAAGAGGCCACACAGTTTACAGTAGAAGGCTGTTCTAGGCACAATAAACTCCACACCTAAAGAAAATAACATATCAACACAAGGCATAGTTAAATTAATTAAACACGACACATACTAATTGTTTCTGTATTATATTGCACTAAAAAGGGAATTATTAAACACAAATATCCTATAATTCACTTTATTCAAATATATTGTCACATTATCACTGGCCTTGAACAATAACAAAGTGGCACTGGTGTGGTAAAATATCATCATTAAAAACATGTTTTCCTCCTAATTGATCCTTATTATCAAATATGAAATGTGAAAAGACACCCTACATTTTCAAACATGAGGGTTACCTTCAGCTGAAAGAGGGGTATAATAGAGGACATGAGGACAACCTATTAAACTTATTATTACCAGGTGGAAAAAATTAGGTGCCAGTAATGCTCTTACCCAGTGGTATACTGTGCTCATTGATCACTTTATCTTGTTCCCGGGATGGCGAAGGGGCCACGGCGTCTATCCGAAGTGGTGAATGACCATGTATGAGGTCTATAAAATGAAATTCAAAAACAGTACCCTTGTTCAAACTTATTCAAAAACACTTGTGACACGTACAGTTGTGAATAGGAAACAATGTCCTTCATAACTTTTCTAGTATTAGCCTATCACTACCGATCCACTCTGTTGCTTGGTTGTGAACAATTTAACACAAGCTAAACTAAATAAATAATAGACTACCTTTCTTCTGACACTGGCTGTCCTCCTTTATCAGAGTCTCCTTGTGTTCATTCTCCGTCACGTGCCCTGACTTCTCCATGTCATTTTCCCTGTTTGTCTCTGTGGGCTTGTCACCATCACAATCACCATGGTGATTTGAAAGGCAGTCTGGCACTAATACAGGAGCATCAGCACCACTCATGTCTGACACGGAACACGTCTCCTCCAAAGCAGCCTTAAACTCCTCTGTGGGAAAATGGTTGAGGTCTGAGCCCTGAGCAGGCTCTAATGTATTTTTGTCCTCTTGGGTCTCCTTAGAAGAATCGGTCGTTGAGGCCCCTCCGAGTTTTCCCGTGGAGGAGAGCCATGGTGGCTGTCCTTTTTCTGTGGCACCCCCACATCAGAGGATGTCATGGGGTTGGCATCTGGTTTGACCTCTGTCTGGCCTGCAGGTGAAGTCTCGTCTTTGAGAGACTCTTCCTGAAGCTCCGGTATATCAGGCTCAATTATAGAGTCCTCCTCTTCTCCGACCTCGTCCACTGTCACAAGCTCCTCCATGTTTTTTTGGGTACCAGCACTCTCCCTCTGTGTCATCTTCACTCTCCCACTCTTCAGGCTGGGGGCAAATAATGTTACATACATTCAGAAGAAGTGAATGAAAACATTTGTAAGATCAGAGCTGAATACTGTAATTGCGCTGAAAGGTGTAGTCATTTAAATCATTTAAAGATGTTTTTCAGTTTATTTAAGAGACCATGTTATCTGTAGATTACAGAGTTAGAAGCTGTCCTTACCCCACTCTCTTTGTTCTGGTCAGCCTCTGTCACATCTGTATTCTTCTTCACACTGTGAGGGGAAACTGACCTTTCCTTTGATGATGATTCTTCTCTTTGGTGCTGTCCCTGTAAGAGCGTAAAGTCAGCATGTATGATTCTTAAAGACATATTTATGAAAACAAATGCTTAAGTGTGCTGTGACGTACATTATTGTTTGGATCTTTCTCGACCTTCTCTGCTGTTTGTCTTCTAGTCTGTTTCTTGCTTCTTCCCCTCCCTGGCGAGCCTTGCTTTTTGTCCTCTGGACTTCTAGGTGGGATGGGCTCCTCAGACATGTCGGACTCTGAATGCCTGCTGGGCCTATGATAGTCTGATGCCTCTCTCCTCTTCGCCTTCATTTCATGTCGCGGATAAGGTGGCCTGGAGGGCTTATCTGATTTATAAAGGTGCTCCTTCTTGTAGAAGTCATCCATGTCTCTGTAGGATGGGAATGTAGGACCCTGAGGGCTGCCTCTGCAGTACCAGTCTCTGCCACCCCGCTCGTCCATAGTCCTGGGGCTGATACGGTCCCCAGCTTTCAGGTACGATTTCCTGCGATCAGGCACTCTTCCGTTGGGCCGGTCATCTTCACCGTTCCTCCAGAGTCCCTCGTCCCTTTCCCGATCATCTTCCCGACGGGGATGAGGTGTCCAGTCCCAGGAAGGCCGGCGGGGACCCATGCCGTTGTTCCATTCGGGCCGGCAGGGCCCCCCCTGTGGACTGTGTGTGGAGCTGCATGACGTGAAGCTTGGGCTGTGAGAGCGTGGGCTTAAGGAGCCTCGATGTGGGCTACGGGACCTTGGTCGCTCTGGTAGGTACCTGAGGAGATGCCCAGGGTCAGTAATACAGGATAGGGTTGGGCTTCAGTTATTTAATACCAATATTTGGGAGGTTGCCCCAATGCCGTTTCATGTTCCCTTGGGCCAGTTGCTTGGAGATTATTTAATGCTTAGGTGAAGGATAACCCTTGGATGTCATATGACAATTAAAACTAAACATTGATGTCTACATTTTATGTGAGTCAACAGTGTTAACTTGTCAAGTGTAAAAAAATTAAGAAAAAGCTCATACCGGTCAAGTTCTTGCATTTCGTCTCTTTCTCTCTGCGAGTGAATATCATGAATAATGGAGTCGACATCCTTTCCTGGTTTCTTTACATGAGAGATGAAAATAACAAAATTAAAACACCAATTAAACCATACCCCCAAATAAAAAAATAAAATCCCAAGTGACCTTAATGTAATATAATAAATAATTACCTTGAGTTGTAATTCTTTGTACCGCTTTGACATCCTAATCAGAAGTTTCTGGTTGTTAATTGTGGCTGGTTGAAGCTGATAATACTGAACCATGGCTTGTGCTGCCTCAACATATGCCATTTCCAAGAAGGCCTGCCAAGAAAGCACTTTTACAAGACTACACAGACTAGCCAGGGTTTCGGCTTACAGTTAAGCGGTACAAATGAGACCAACAAGGTCCTAACAAAACGTCTAAAATCATCACTGAGTGTTACCTTTCACAAGCGTGATCTGTCAAAAAGACATCTATGAGGCTTCAAATGAGTAACACACACCGCATGACACAAAAACACAGTTAGATTTTAGCCATATAATGTCAATAACTGCAGACTCATAAATGTATGTGAATATCAAATTAATCAGTATGGCAGACTGCAGACTCATAATTGTAGGGGAATATCAAATTAATCAGAGTGGCAGACATGCAATATTTATTCCTTCCAAAATAGACTTAATATATCAACCGTTAAATTATGCTACATACCTGATGTGTGGAACGCATGAGAATATAATTGGTGACTTTGCCAAACGGTAGGCCCAGGTTGATGACATCGTTCTCTGTGCAGCTGCCCTCAGGAAGGTTGCAGATGTGGACGACACGACCAGGGAAAGGTTTTCTCTGGGGGAACTGGGACAAAGAGATAACAAACACTCTTCACAATACTGTTGGGAGTTTACCACAGTCATGCTCCACAGATGCCAGTATTCACCCGACTTTTGTCACATGACCTCATAACTGAGCATACAAACATATCATGTGTTACAAAACAAAACAGGTGGGGGTCTCATCATTGGTGATAATGACAGTTTACATCCAAGGATTTGGAAGCATGACATTTGAATGAGCCTGGCATTGTGCCCCTTTTGTCTCTAATCCTTGTGAATCGGTAACTATAGAAATCCACTGCAGCGGCTGCTGATGCCTTACCTATGACAACCTATACTCTCCTAAGACAAAAACACAGCTGACCATGGGAGGTATGCATAATCACTTTTTCTAAATAACCCAGGAGGTTCATGAGTACACAATTTTACTTAGTTGGTACCTTTCTTATGTTGGAGTTGATTTCAGATTATGTTCAGTTGCCAGTGTTAAAAAACTTGGAACAAGCCATACTACACCTAAAAATATGATCCTGTAAAATGGTATACGTCTCACTGTTTAATATTTAGTTTGAATTCTAAGAATGCAGCATTATTATTCAATTCCGTTTATTTTTTGAATAGCTCTATTTTAACCATGTTGATAAGCTTGTCTGTGTCACAAAAGTGTTACACCTAAGAGCAGGCACCAGGCAATATTCATCTACAATCACCTGATTGCAAGGCCTTGGCGCTTCTGTTTGACTGCCTTTGGCAGCTAACCCAGTTTTAATGGTCTCAGATGTTGGGGTGATAATTCTATCAACAGCGGTTGTCCAGAGTTGACCTCTCTTCCTGAAACTATACGGACGGTCCAGACAAGCCTGTACCAATAAACAGGTTCAGAAATAGACACTAACAGGCTGTTAATGTCTCTGAAATCAAACACAGACCAGTAATCCCAATTGCCTATGTATATATGCCAAATATTATATAGGGGTCCGCGTGCCAATCATTATGGAGAAAATGTTACGTCACAGGTAGGAGACATGTAAAACTTTTCTGTTGCATGATGATATACTATATTGAGATAATTTGACTTATGCAAAGGAGTGATCTGTTGAATAATGATGCAACTTAAGATATTTGAATTCATTTAAAAACTAGAAAATTTAATTTTGAGGAAATTACCAGTGCATGAAAATATAAATATACTGTATATTAACATAAAATGCAAAACAAACTTTTATTTGGAAACAGTTGGCAGGAGTCATAGAACTGACAGTTGAAATGTCTAAACAGTTAATGTAACAAAGGGCCGACTCTAGATCAGTCGTATTGCTTGCCTCCAACCAGCCAATCAGAGAGCACGCTGCCCTCCGGGACTTCAGAACGTTGTTAATACAGAGGAAGAAGAAAGTTCTCGAGAGAGCTGGCGTTAAGTGACTGAGTGTGCTGTTTAAATGATTGTTTGTTATAGTGTTTTAAGGTGTATTTTCTACTTGTGTGCGTTCAGTAACAAGTGAGTATCTGTATTATGTTTGGTGTATGTTATGTGTCAAGTTATTGAAGAAATATCGTATAAGCGTGAGGCACGCGATTCACACATGCATTTACCACGAGTGCGTGTTTACCGCGAGTGAAATGCTTATGCTGTAAGTGTGGACTTAGCCACACATAATGTTAGGACACATTCCATATGAATGTCGAATAGTACCATGTTTATTATTATGTATGCCTATGTGACTTGTTTACCATATTATGCTATACTTACCTGTTACACATTCATCAGTAGCGTTAATGTTAATGTGGTGAGGTCATGCTATATTCAGCTAAGCTAGGTTGTTATTATAACATGTAGCAGACATGTATAGGCTATAGCTCATTTTGTAGCTTATGTTTATTTGTATCTAGCACATAGCTGATTATTGTCTCTCTTTCTATTATCTCCTCCAGAACCACACACACACACACACACACTTACACACTCATACACATAGACCTGTTTATTGGGATTCAGCCATCTGTGGATTTCTGCAATAAACCTGTTGGAAGAACATTTTGGTGTGCACATTCTGACCGATTGTCCCTCAGCGGCCACAGCTTTTAATTGACCTCAAGATCTAGTTAATGTCCATCAGAACAGTTAAATAGTTGAGTAGTTTAAATAGTTAAATTATTTAATAGTGAATTATTGTAGTGAGGACATTTATTTTGTGGGCAGTTGTGGGCAGAGGAAATAGGAACAGAATCTGTAGTCTTAATAGAGCCAGATTGTATGCTTAAAGCCTGAGACAGAGTATATAGTTTAAAAGTTGAATTTAGATAGTGTAATGGATGTTGATAGACAGAAAGTTGAATGGATGTTGATAGCCAGATTGTTTAATGGTTGTTGGTGGATAGTTTAATGGGTGGATGAGTGTAGTGTTAATTTCGTCAGACGAGACGAGAGGAAATATGTTCGTCAACGACCTTTTTTTTTCATGACTAAGACGAGACGATGACGAGACGTCAGTAATGTCCTGAAACACTGACTAAGACTATCTTAAGATGCATTATTGTTGACGAAAAAAGACGAGACCAAAATGTTTTGCATGAAATAAAAACTAAGATAAAATCTCCCTTCATGTTCGTCTACAAAATGAGAAGACAGAATATCTAGCTGTTACATTTTCAAAATATTCCTAATGAGTTCATGCGCAACAGCTTTCCTGTAGGCTAGTCTACGTGCTGCTGCTGCAACCCTGTGGCTGCAACACGAAACTACATGGAACAAGAACACTGGAGATTTCTGCCAGAGTTAGCAAGCTAATTACCTAAGCTTTATGCCACAAAGCTACATACCCAGAAGTTGACGCTTCTCTCATACAAATTAACATCCCCCAGAATGTCCATACGAAAATGTTCAGCATGTAATGTCAACTATTCATCTAGTTAGACTGATGATGCAAAGTTTGCTAGCAACTAAGCTAATATAGAAAGTTCGCTAGCTAGTTAGCTATGGCTAAGATGGAGAATCTGTTTGGGGAATGTGTTGTGTTTGGGCGCATATCGCCATGTAGCGAGGCGGAGTAAAACAATAATAGTTTGGCCTACGACAGTGTTTCTCAAACTATTTCAGTTTCAGGACCACTTAACTAACCCTAGCTAAAAAAAAAAAAAAAGATTAGACCTACTTCAACAATAGCCTATAATTAGTCTATAGGCCTACTCACTGAACCACCTTGCTTATTGTCTTTGCACTTTGCTTATTGTGTCAGAGGATTCATTCTGTATGATTTAAACTGGCATATACATAGACAGTGTTGCAGAACTGTTTGGATTTAACTACAAGTTATTTGGCAAACAACTCATCTATATTATATTTTACCACGTCTGCTCGCGGACCACTTGGGATAGCTTGCGGACCACCAGTGATCCCCGGACCACACTTTGAGAAACACTGGTCTACGAATATGACAGTGGTCCAGTCAAATCTTTTACTGTCTATGGTCAAATCCCAGCCGAGCTATAACTGTAGCTCGACTTACCTGTGCATGTAAACATACTGACTGACAAAAAATCAGAATGAGTAATTATAACAGACGAGTAGCCCTGTGGACACACAATATTGTTGGAAAATTGAGATGTGTGAAATACTATTTGAGTCAAATGGTAATCAGAAATAATTTGTTATAAAAAAAAGACTAAAATGTGTTGACTAAAACTGACTAAGACTAAGATACCTTTAGTTTTCTTTTGACTAAAACTAGACTAAAATGACAAGACTTTTAGTCGACTAAAACTTGACTAACAAAAATGATATTTGAATGACTAAATATGACAAAGACTAAAAAGGACATTTCGTCACAAGACTAAGACTATGACTAAATTAAAAATAGGTGACAAAATTAACACTAGATGAGTGAATGGTTTGAAGAGGATGAATGGATAGAACGTTGGATGGAATGTGCCTTATATCCTTGTAGAATGGAGAGACACAGAGAGAGTTGGCCTAGTTAAGCAGAAAGCAGTTGATACAGGTGCAATCAGTTTAACTGGCCCTTTGATCGGTCCTAGTAGTGAGCAGCTGGAAGTTGATACAGGTGCAAATCAAGTTAATTAGCCTATTGTGATGTCATCAGCCTATGTTAGCTTGTTTTTTATTAATATCTCAAAAAGTATAAAGTTTACAAAAGTGAAAAATACATTCCCCACGTGTCCTTTTCAAGACCTACGTTACAAAGATTGAACGAAGTTTCTACGTTAAACGGTTAAAGCTGAATTAGATGCAGAAATTTGGTGGGAAGAAGAAGAAGAAGAAGAAGAAGAAGACTTCGGATAACAGAACAGTGCATTTTCATGCACTGTAATAAAAGTCTCAAATGGCAGTTTCTTGATGGTCGCACGACATGATATTTGATAAAGTTGACACGGTTGGATAATGTTTGTATAATAGGATGGACATAAAATTACAGCTGTGTAATTTTCTACAGAGCTACAAAACACTTTTAAAAAAAAAATGCTAGATTGAGCAGAAAACAAATTGAAATAGATATAGTGTAATTTTAAATAAGTTTCCCAAACAGCAGTCATGGTGGGACAGTCGCACCACATGACATTTTGATACTTTACGAGAGAAAAAAAAATGACATGCCTAATGATTTTACAAAAATTAAAGTAGTTACAAATATGGGAGTGCTCCCACATATACAGGTGCTGGTCATAATTAGAATATCATGAACAAGTTGATTCATTTCAGTAATTCCATTCAAAAAGTAAAACTTGTATAATGTATACATTTCACACAGACTGATATATTTCAAGTGTTTATTTCTTATAATTTTGATGGTTATAACTGACAACTAATCAAACCCCAAATTCAGTATCTCTGAAAATTAGAATATTGTGAAAAGGTTCAATATTGAAGACACCTGATGCCACACTCTAATCAGCTAATTAACTCAAAACACCTGCAAAGGCCTTTAAATGGTCTCTCAGTCTAGTTCTGTAGGCTACACAATCATGGGGAAGACTGCTGACTTGACAGTTGTCCAAAAGACAACCATTGACTGACTCAATATATTCTGGACCACATTAAATCATAAATTGGTCAAAGGCTCTAGTTTGAATGGCAGAGACCTACTGCAAAACAACCAACCAAAGAGCATTGATGGTAAGTGTGGTGTGTTCTGAAATTAATTAATTAACCGTTAATGGACTGTGGAATCATGTAGACTGTGGACTTACAAAATATCTTAAGAGGCAAACGTTTTGGGGGATTTCCACATAGTCTCAAAGATGCCCCTTTCCCACAACAGACAGGTTGTGAGGAATGAAAGATTTCTGTTTGTTTACTTGAAGAGAAATCCCTGTAGGTGAAGCAAGGTGCTGACACTAGCCCCACAGCCTCCTCTGCATTCCCCTGGGGATACAACATAGTGGCCCCCCTCAGATCCTGTTACTCTTCACCCAACCTGAAACCTGAAACTCCCAGGGTGCCATTCCTCCCACAGCCCTTGGTGCGATGTGGTAGAAGTCTCTTTCCCCCCCATGGTTTTCAGCACCATTAAAACTTATATCCCTCATGTGTCTGTTTTCATATTCGCACATCAAATCCGCAACACTCAATGCCGAAATTAGAGGATGATCCAAGCAGATGAGATTAAGTGTTTACTTAACAAAAGGCTTCTTTTATTGTTAAAGAGAGAGGAGAATGTCACCCAAGAACAGCTGGCAGAAATGTGGTGTGACATCGACATCACACCACAGAAACAGCAAAAAATTCCGCCAGAGCAACTGGTGGGGGTTTATTGAAGCTAACATTAGTACATGCATACGGTGTTTGGACCTCCATGATGAAAGCGACCATAAATAAATGAATGGGTAGAACTCGTAAAAGGGTCTTTTGTTTAAGTTCTTCACATGCAAGTCACAACCACAAATGATTCTGATAAACCATACTCTCTACACCAGTCTTCTGAAAGCGTTGCTTAGAAACAGACATCAATACACAGTACACATGGCCCATATGACCAGAGGTATAACTGATCTTCAAAGGAAGATATTCAGATCACCTAAATCCCCAGCGCTCAAAAAAGTCCCATACATTGCAGACTTGTCCATGTAGCTCTGACGTTAATACACACGTCCACATACATTTTTGCCATCATATGCATAGATGTATATGCATATGCATTTTCGTTTTTTTCTTTTTGCCTTAGGTCATTCCTTTGTTTATTGCACTTAGCACTTTATTGTGAAGCACTTTGGTGCAGCTCAGCCGTCTGTAAATGTGCTATATAATTTGACTTGACTTCACTTGATAGACGCAAACCTTAACAAAACACAAAAATCAAAGGCCTTATTAAATAACAATAGGCTAATACCTGTCAATCTAAACTTAGCTAATATCAATTTATTGGCAGTGACATTTCTTCATGGGCACAGAAAGCCTCTTAGGAAGTGATCTTCAGATCTTCATCTGTGTCACCCCATATGTCACCCCGTTCTCCCGTCCTGGTGGGCCAAGTGAAATGTTCCTCAGATTTCAGATGCTATCCCAGGCCCAGATTTCAGATGCTATCCCAGGCCCAGATTTCAGATGCTATCCCAGGCCTTGGCGTTAGCTTTTCCTGTTTGCCACTTTCTGCACACCTCCTGTTTATACTTCCCTCTTCTACTCATTTACTCAATCTTATTATATCTCTCCCCGAGCCCCTTGTTCCTCCTCGTGGAGCTTGTGTGTGCGCCACAACTGCAGACACCCATGAACAGCTGCTATTTTTCCCCTTACACCATGCCAAAGTCCACCCCTCCCCACACACACACACACACACACACACACACACACACACACACACACACACACACACGACACACACTCCCATCCGCTGTCCTCAGACAAGAGCCAGTATGGTCACCAAGTCCTATTTCAGAAGCCCTCTAAGGTCTGAAATAAAAACAGCGGAGCAGTCGCTGCAAAGCCAAAAGGCAGTCATTTGCTCCATTCCATCATCATGGGAAGTCCATTTGACAACTATCTGTCTCTTGCCTTTGTTGATGTCTCTTTTGCCATGGCCTTTTCTCGGCATGCTTTGACACTGCTTGTTACAATTTATCCATAGCCTAATGGTTCTTTCATTCACCCAAGTGAGTCAATTGGTAAAGGAAACCCCAGTAATCTGATAATGACCGAACCTGTTGCTCCTTGTCTGTCGTTGAAAGCCAGAATGATAATTACCAATTCAGTGCATACTTCCCAGAAGTATTCCTGGAAACATTTTATTTGTCAGATATACGTTGACAATTATTGTGTCTGTCCTTCCTTCACAACTTATGATCAAATAGTCTAAGATTGAAATGTTTTTGAATCTGTGAAATAAAATATAATAGTCATAGTAGCGTGTATTCACAGTCCCTCACAATTTTTACTTTCATTTCACCTCAGGTTCACAGCTGACAAAATGAGTTGACTGATAATTTGTAAAGTAATTGATAACTCACATTCCTGATTTACAAACCCCTCAGAAATGTTACAAGTGTTCTGTGAACTTGAAGCAGCCAAGCACTGTATGACCCTTAATGCATAATCCTACCCCCTCCTACCAATCCCCTCCCTACACCCCAACACACACACACGCCCCTCTGTGATCTCTGTACTCTCTGAAGCATTTCAGGGGAGGTGCTTCTGAGTGACACCAGTTAAGGACACACACTCATATTTGGAGAGCTACTACAAAAACTACCAAACCTTTTTGACTGTTAGATATCTAAAAAGTAACAAGAAAAGCACTGGTTAGTAAACCATATTCTGATAACATGAGTAATTTTGGCAGCCTTCTTAATTTGCTAGGAAACAAACAAATATGTCATATCACATTGATTGATACCGTGAGAGGTGTCTAACCTTTGCCCCATGTTGGTGTGCGGTCAATCCAACCCCAGACAGGGGAAATGACTTCATGGCTGCAGTTGGTAAATATGAAGCAATAGGTCCTGACGATACATCTGAAAATAACATGTTTGCAACAACATTTTCATTTATGTATAATTTCTCCACATTTCCGATTAAAAGCATTTATGTATGTGAGACATGAAATCCCTTCCTCAAGAGCATGTGTTGTTTGTTATCATTTAAACTTCTGCTTACAGCTTAACTTTTTTTAAACAACTAACACAAACCGACACACTAAATGCTGAGTATATTTACTAACTCCAAACAGTATGACTTGATGTCAAGCTGAACTAAGGCAACAATTCCCTTCAGTGAAAAACATGTTATTACCATATATTATCTATCTTAAATGGAAGGTGCCCTCTATGATGTGAAAAGAACTTTGGTGAAGAATTAATATACTCCAAAGTATTCATATGAAGTTGTAGTCCAAAGTGTGGGTATTTAGACACTCTTGGTCCTTCGTATCCAGACTGACCACTCACTAAAAATAGCTATAGCGTTTATCCTGTAGGTCAGTCTAGTCACTCTAAAAGTATTGTTATTGGCATTTTTACTGCCCCAGCTTTTAACCATAAAAGTCACACGTCAAATAAAATAAAACGCTTTTCAGTTCTTTACCTTGACTGGCTGCGGAGGAATATGCCATGGTGTTAGCGAGCGCTGCGTTCAGACATCCTTCGGATGTCGTTGGATAGTGAGTGGCTCCAGCTGCCGAGCTGAAAGGCGACGGGGGAGACTGGTGTTAGCTGGCAAGCTCCCGGCGTAGGGCTGGATATATCTAGTGACAGAGCTCAAATTCAGCCTATTAAGGTTGGCCATGGAGAGTATAAGCGTGTAATAAAATGCCCCGGCCGTTTTCATAAGCGAACATTTATTTATCAAATTAGTTTCACTTGAGGCCACTGAAACTAGGTTAAAATCTATAAAACATATATATAAAAAAAAAAAACAAACAAATATATATACCTGTTTGAAATAAAAGAAAATCTAGAAGTTTATTGATTCAACAACTTTCCATCACCTACCTTCACTTTTCTTTGTTAGTTGAAGCCCTCTTAATTGATTACTCCGAAATAACTTACCCTTCCGTGTAGAGAGTGCGGTTTTGCAGGTGTAGCTTTCCCTTCACATGCTGGTCCCAGTCCTGTCAAGCACATACACACACACTCACAAATGCAGTCCTCCAGAGCAGCTAGACTTTCAAAAACAAGGCATAGTAGTCTGGCTACCTCAGTTCCCACCTCCCTCACTCATTAGCAGCGCCCCTCTTTGCCAAACTGGAAGGCAGACAGGAAGAGAGACAACAGTCTCGGAGGGCCAAGTGCCACTGCAGCTAAAAGCAGACCACTAAAGCCTCCTGGTCAAATGTGTGAAAACATCACACTTACAGCTGTGCCATTTACACACTCTCTAGAGAGAATGGCCCATCATTTGTTATGCATGGCCTAAAATTGCACATGAAGCTTTTGAATTCTTCCTCTGTAAAGATCAAATAAGTATAGATTCACTAACGTATTGCAGGAAATTGAAAAGGCTATAGGTGGCCTCATGGTCAGTAGTGGCTGTCTTATCACATCAGCTTGAAGAGTTCTGTTTAACATCTCAAGTTGAAAGTCCTGTACTGAGCAGCCCCATCTGCCCCTCTGCATTCCTTTAGCATGACCCACCTTTAGGTTGTAGACTTTCTTATCACAGATGGTACATTGGTGTGGCAGCTGTGTTGGTGTAACTGCGTGAAAGTCATTGAACTGGTGGGGTTGTAGGGGGGTTGGGCTCCCGACCAGTCTACCCATATCCTCCCCTGTCTGCAGCTGCTGTGGGTATCCCACAAATCCTTGCGCACCACCAGTACCAAACCCTGGGCCGCCCACCGGGCTGAACTTTGGGTCAGTAGTTGGCTCCTCTGGGTTGTAAAGCTCCACTCTGGGACGAAACTGTTGCCCACCAGGTACCCAGGATGTACCCCCACCTCCCCCACTGCCAACGCCTCCTGGAGGTACATCCATCTTTCCACCATGAGAAAAGCACCCTGGATGTTTCCAGGATTCCTTTTGAGTAGAACCTGGATAAGCCTCATGGGTCTGACCACTGGGTCCGCTTCCTCCTACTCCGCCACCAAAACCAGACACTTCACCCTGAGAATCTGGAGCAAAGAAATCCCTCTGCTGGTAGCCTCCTTGATTGCTCTTGGCCTGTGTGTTGTATTGCCCTTCATTTCCTTTGCTGGTCACCACAGATGCCCCTCCCAGGAAGCCATACTGGGGTTGATGATCAGTGTCTGAAGGAAATGTTGGCCCTTTCTTCCCATAGTCCTGAAGACCAGGTGCCTGACTCGGGTTTGGTGTGGAGTGGTTGAGCCTCATTCCTCCAGGTTTCTGGGGGAAGCCTCCTCCTACCAGTGTCCCCAAAGCTGAATTTGGTGGAGGGAACGCCATTGGATTGGTCGGGAACCCCCAGCGTGACCTCCCTGTGATCCGCTCACCATAGTGGCTGTTCCCCGGAGTGTGTTGAATAACGGCTGGGACATGGCCACATTGGAGAGGACCTGATTGAGGACAGAAGCGGCAGTGGCCGCAGTGTTCCCTCCCACAGCACTGTGGGCCAATTTAAGTCGCTGAAGTGTGAGCTGGGCTTGCAGCTGGGCGAGCTGCAAGCTGGCAGGAGTCAGTAGAAGCTGGTTCTGTGCCGCCCCACTCAGATGGGCACCCAGGGGCAGGGTCTTCTTGTCAAAGTTATCCGACACGTTAGCACTGTTGATGAGAAAGGGACTTACATCAATGATCAAAGATACAGTAGTATATCAAAACATATTTTTTTTTAAATTGCATTGAGATTGATGGGATTTTCTTCAAAACCAAATTAGGCCTACATACTCCAATTGTATTAATACTGCACCTTATTAAGTCTGTAGGAGTGGTTGCATGTGTTTAGAGGGGAGTTACCTATTGCATTCAGCCTTAGTTTGTATTATATTACTAGGCTATAGCCTGTGATATTCTTTTCATTCTACACTTCCCATTTCCTCCTCTTCCCACACATTCAAAAAATTCTGGGTAACAGAACATGATTATTTCACATTTTAACCCCAGTGTTTTTTTGTTTTGTTTTTATTAAAGGTATAACAAAGTTCTGATACCCATTTCACACTAATTTCAACAAAGGTGGTAAGATAACATTACATTCCAGCAGAGTGGTAGTCCAGACAGACCAAACAGAGGTGTAGATTTATTCAGGATAATAAAACATTTAGGCAGGGATCACACTTTCAAGTGGTAGTACGGGCAAACTGATAAACTGATGGATTTCCTATTGTTTGTTGTGGTTGCAGCATTTTTATTTTTGGTCTGATCCCCACCTTACAGTCAATTAATAATGCAACAACTGCATGAAAATCTGTATGATGTTAAGCAGTGCTAAGCAAATTCTTAAGAGGGCTTAAGCACCCACAAGCCCTGTCTCTGTGCCATAGACACTTCCTAGCTAAATATGTATGACCCACATGGAAGATTTCCCATTTTAACTCTTTCCAGAAGTTACAAAAGCCATGTCTGTTTCTTTACAAGCACAAAATGAATGTTATAGCCCTAAGGATGGCAGTTTAGTACAGAAAGTTGATTTTCCATCAACATTTAGTACTATCGCAGGTACTGAATATTCTGGCTAGAAGTCCCTGCTTGACTAGACTGTTCTCTGTTATTCTGGTAAATGTGCTCACATGAACTCTAAATTTAGTGGTGTGCACTATCAATCAAAGTATGCCTGGCACCCTGATATAACCCGTGTCTGTGTCCTTGCTGGGGAAGTTGAGAGCCAGGAGTCGCGGCAGGGACCCAAACAAATGTCGGGTTAGTGGCCAAAGAGACTGCCCATGTCTTCCCACATGCAAAAATGAGACACGATTTCATGTCAATTCTGGTCAACTGATTAGAAACAATGTGTCCTACAGTATAGAGATGTGACACGTAATCAAAATAAAATCCCAAGAATACTGTGATGTTTAGGGCTCTTTTCAAATTTGAATTTTTGCAACTGAATCTTTCAGAGGATTATCACCTATGGATCTGTGGCTTGCACGCTTCCGAAGTTGTCCTATGGACTTAGATAATTTCCTGATCATAAATCAAACTAAATCAGCAATAGTTCAGCCACAATTTAAATGATTAACTGATTGATTTAGCATGATGCTTAAAATATTTTTCCTCATTGATCTCAACATGTTTTCATGTAAATAAAAGACAACCATTATAACAACCAATAATTATTAAAACTTAATGCATATGTTGTTCTCTTCTGCAAAATGAAACCCTTGACATTCATACTTGCTTGATGCCTGTCTAGTTGGTTCATCAGAACAAGCTCTGCTCCCTATGAGTTCAGCCAGGACAGGAGCCAGTGAAGCTCGTGGGTGGAGATGGCAGTTGAGATTTCATGCAGCTGACAAATTAGTTTTCTCTCTGATTTAGGAAAGATTATATTACTGTGCAGGAAATCTAATGCCACTCATGGTCTTAGGAATGACATGAAACGTCATCCCAGAACATGCGTGTGTGTGCATGGAAAAGGCTATGTGATCTCTGTTATGGATATGCATGAATAATCACGTGATTATATCAACTACTTATATGAAATACAATCACAAAAACTCTCGAGATTAAAGCAACACATAGTAGTTATTTTATCTTAAAAAATGGCTTCAAACTCATTTGATGCTACACTGGCTAACAATACGGAGAATGGAGTCTTTAACATTGCTGATGCACACCCGGAATGCCTGGTATTGCACTATGCTACGTTGCCGTGGGTAGGAGCATGACCCTTTTCGTCAGTTTTAGACAAATGAACTACTCCTGTAGAGCTAACTGGGTACCCAGTACATTGCAAATTGACAATAGGGAATTCCTACATTGTGTTACTTTAAATCAGTGGTTCTCAAAGTGTGAGGCGGGCCCCACTAGTGGGGAATAGAGACATGTCAGGTGGGGCGCAATGAACAAAAGAACATTTGTTTTGTTTGAGCTTATCTTTAATGCTGTTCTTTTTTTGACAAGGAAGATCATAGATTCAAAACAAAATAGCCACACACAAACATAGGAGTCATAAACAGACCGACATATGAATTAAAATAGCGTCTGATCCACTGGACCAAGACAGGAAAAGCAACGTGGAACCATTTTTTTTAAACATTATCATTTTTATGTTATTTTAAGCTAATGGGGTCAGGTGGGGCTTGAAAATTCCCCACCTCCAAAGTGGGGAATGACAAAAAAATGTTTGAGAACCACTGCTTTATGTATACCTGCAATAACTGGGTACTGTTTGACAATTAAAATATTGTCACCAGTCAATTCCTCTTTACTCATTTATTAAAACACTGAAAATACGGACAATCTACATGCCTTATATAACCACTCAGAGCAAAGCACAGCAGCATTGTCTTATTGCACCATCAAATGGT
Organism: Alosa alosa; assembly: GCF_017589495.1. Classification (NCBI taxonomy): domain Eukaryota; kingdom Metazoa; phylum Chordata; class Actinopteri; order Clupeiformes; family Clupeidae; genus Alosa; species Alosa alosa. The sequence continues at coordinate 32,553,944 of NC_063195.1, read as the reverse complement.
GGTGTTGAGGATTATTTTTTAATCTTGTCTGTAGGCATAAATGAATGATGATCACATTGCGTGTTTTTCACATCTCCTGTCATAAATTAAAAACAGTCAAACTCAGTACAACATGTCTGTAGTGGTAATGAGATTGACAACCTGATCAATTTCAATTACTTCCAATAATGTATTTCAGGGTTGAGGAGAGTGCTTATTATATCAGAATGGTAAAATATTTAGTTGTTATTGTTTTGATATAAAAGCAACGTACAAATGAGGACATCTAGATAGGATGAAAATTCTCATTTCAAAACTGTAGAATCAGCAGTAGTGCTTTATGTACCTATTTTATTTATTTATTTATTTTATTTTAATGTCCATACAATTTGAATTTTGTGGTGTATTTTTTTTATGTGCCATTTCTGCTAAATTAATTGAGTGCCTACAGTGTTCTACTGTACTGATGCATTTATCCATAATTATTTACTTTTTTTTGACATCAAGTCATGGGCGAACTGACCCTGCTGGTTTACATACGTAATTCAAGCAGGACAAATTTCAAGGGAGAAAAAAAAACAACCCAAAAATCCCTGTCATATCCCTGCAATGTTTTCCTGAAGGATTAGCCTGGCCAAAAAAATGCCTGTCATCTAGGGTGCCCTCTGGCCTTCACCATGTCTTTGGCTTGTTACATATCTGTAACATGTTGTATGGACTCTCTCAGTCTCACCAACTGTCCCTGTACACAGCCTGATGAGCCACTATATACCAAAGTTTGCAAAGCATGGTTAGCTGAACACCCTGGCAGTTTTAGATATAAATTCAAGAGCAATTAAATATAGATATGAGTACAGCATCCTGTCCCAGATTGGCTACCTGACAGCCCAGCATTGTGTCGTTTTGTCAGAATGATCACGCTCACAGAGGTGACGTTAGCACTAGCAATGTAATGACTCATACCCAAAAATACAGCCCCGTCCGATGGCCCAGTACTATATTAGACTTAATATGGCAGCCAGAGCAACTGGTCCCGAGCAGTAGACCTTGCCAAGAATCTTCATTTCAGGCGCAAACAAATTAATCAAATTATGCCAAATGTAGGGACCTTTTAATGTGTTGGCCATGATTATACCGCATAGAGGTATGTGGACCAGAGCCAGAATTGGCAAAGGGACCCACTGTCAAAAGTACACTTCAGTGTCTGTGTTCAAGTTTCGATCCCCTGATCAAGTCAGTGAGAGTCCATGAAAGATGTTCTGATGACCTCTGACAGGGGTCATGATATATGTATGTAATTACATTCACATCAGGGAGTTAACTGGAATAGAAGCATGTAATCCCATTTGCTACGTCATGTGTGTATCTTATAGAATCAGCCACATGAACCTGTTTATGTATATGGTGATACATGTTATTCAGTTGCTGGATCTTAGATTTGGTTGTGTGTGCCAACTGTAGTTCTCATTAAGTAACGGTAAATGTACGATGGGTGTTACCGTAACAACCAAGAGAGACTTTTAAAGACACAGCGCCTACAACTTTCTCTTTCAGCATTTTGATGTACTTATGTACCTTCCAGCTTTGCACCATCTGTAAAGCACAAATGTAACTGTTCTCTGTGTATTTAGGAAAAAGTTAAATTTATTGTTATAGTTCATTATACTGTATATTACTGTTCTTCCAGTTTGTTTACAGTTATAGTTATTTAAAACAATAGAGTATGAGAATAATACACAAGGTGGACACAATCAAACCGCTTTTTTTCCGCATTTCAAGAAGTTGTTGAATTTGACCATCAGCACATGACTCATGCCAGTTAGATGGCAGGTAATTTAGGCTAAACTAGGTAAGATAGGGCACAGGATAGACTGTGTTACCTTGCCAAATTTTGGAACTGGCTCAAGAGGCATATTAGGATCGAAGTCATAGTTATGTATTGGAATTACCACAGAATATTGGTATAACTTTAGTCATTATTATTGAGTATGGATTATTCATTTCTAAAAGTGGGATTACATTTTGTGAAATCAGTCAATTGCCAGATAAGTAAGGGTACATCTATAGTAAAGAAAAAAAAATATATAAACTTGATTATTAATCACCATTAAATTGGCATTTCAGATGAATCAATATCCTATTTCTGTTCATATACATACTCCACCAGCTAAATCTTGTTAGATATGCAAGATGCTGATGGTAATAACGCTACTGAAACACCACTGAAAAAAAGACTGGCAGTAATTATACTACAAGAATGATCTGATTGCATCTTCAAATACATTCCTTGTACAACATACACATTGTATAATATATATCTGTGAATACGTAAACAAATGAACACTTATAGCACTTATTTAACAATTAGTATATAGTGTTTCATAATAAAGTACTGACTGGCATACACTTGGGTAACAACATATTATGTCTCATTACGGAACTAGGTTGAATTGAGATACAGCAGATAAGGTAATCGGTTGGGACTGCTCTGCAAATAGTAAACCAGACGATAAATATTTATTCAAAAGTTGGAAGAGCCAACCATTCTTGCCAATAAACTGAGATGTTAATTATAGAATGCAGTTTTATGGTGAACTAAAATAAGCAGCTGCAGTCAGTATACAGCATGTAATATTTACGAATATTTATTTATGAATTAACATTTACAAAAACATATATAAATGCAACTTTTAAAAGTTGTATTTATAAATTGCACTACTTTGGAGAACGTAATTAATAATCAATCACTACCTCATCAATCAGACAAAGTGTAATTCGATGTAAAATGATAATACAGCCGTGGCCCACTGGTTAGCACTCTGGACTTGTAACCGGAGGGTTGCCGGTTCGAAATCCGACCAGTGGGCCGCGGCTGAAGTGCCATTGAGCAAGGCACCTCCGTTGTAGCAGGCAGCTCACTGCGCCGGGCTGTTTGTGTTTCACTAATTAACCGATTGGGTTAAATGCAGAGAGTCAGAGACCAAATTTCCCTCACGGGATCAAAAAGTATATATACTATAGTCCTACTATACTATACTATAACTATAGTGTAGGATACAAAAAAATACACTATCAGATTGCAGGGCAAACATGTTTCTCATTTTAAATGGTTTAATTTTGTGTATGTAAACGATTTGCACCAGTGAAACCATCCAGCTACGCTTGCGCCAGCGCCACAGGCGTGCGTCTTCATCCATCAGCGGCACCCTTACACACGAGAGACCATTCATAATATCCATGTTTGCATTCGCCGGGAAAAAGCAATTTGTCTGCCACATCATCGGCATTCTGGTGGTGGCATATCCGCGTGACAAAATGCTGCACGCCTCAAAATCCCCCATTTGTTCTGTGTGCGTTTCACTTAGAGAGTGAGTGTTGACTAAATTACAAATGGGCAGAGGGTCGACTGCTGTAACGCGTGGACGAACTTCCCCAGCAGACACTCGCCTACTACATCACTAGAGTGCTTACGGGGAATCAGTAGTGGTTTGCCTGTAAGGACTTCACATGTTGCGACTCGCGCATGGAGATTCCAATCTGTTGGAAAGTTCATGCGTAAACACATGCACTAAAACTCGTTTGCGTAACACTTTAACGTTAGCTTAAACAGAGCAATAGCTTCTGTCTTAAAGAGTTCTGTATGTAACACGAGCTTGCGCTACAGTAGTCACACACACACACACACACTTTACAATTAGCCTCGACGACGTTTAAAGTAAGTACAACTAAATTAAATCTCTACAATAGCACAGGTCTGAGACAGACTGGAACTACTCTGTTGCCAAGAAGATACTGTGTTTGGAACATTTTTTCATGTAGTAGCATCTGTAACGGCTCAGATGTTGGCAAACTCTTTCTCGCCCCTTTCTCGAGCTCCTAACGTGAAACTTAGAGGAAGGTCAAAGACATTTCTTACCCCACCCACAGGCAGTAATTGCTAGTTCCACAGCCTAAACATATAGGAAATAACAAATTGGACCAATGACGACTAGAGACGGGGTTGGTTCAAACATGCGCAATAGCCGATATGTTATGGTCCATAGCAGTCTCGTCTGCAGCAAGCCTACTTGCTTTGGGCATCAGTCTAGCGTGTTAAAACAATCAGCCTCTCACGTGCAGCCGCAATTAATAAAAACAACACACCGACCTGCTGTGGCAAAGGCGCGTCGACCTCAAGGGTCCCCCACTGTCTTGTGTGTGTTTGTGACCCCTGTCCGTAACGGCAAGGCGCAAGGCTTTGAGGAGACCCTTAGTGTCCCCGCTACTGTGCGAATGTACATGTGTGTGCTGAACGTACCGTTCACTGTCTGTCAGATGGACTGGGGCAGGAGCAGCGTGATGAAATGTCACAAATGGTTATCGCTAGCAGGAGCGGGTTAACGAGCGGCAGCGTTTCACAAAACAAGCATCTTTTCATGGGCGAAGTGCCTAGACGTGTTCTAGAATCATGTCTTCACTTACTTGCTGTCTTAAGGCAGCTGGTCTATCCACATTTTATCACGTTCTTTTTAAACTAATTCGGTGCTGTTACAGTAGTTATTTCTGTAAGTCAACGAATAGGCTAGCCTACACGTACAAATTAGCCTACTTGACATTAGTAAAGTTTGTGTACGACCTTTGCTCTTGATATTTAATATATTTATTGGAATTGTCTGTGCCAGAAAATATAACTTAAAAAAATATGCAACACACCCAAAACAAGGAAGAAAAACAATGTGTGCTGATGCACAAAAATGGTAAGGTTCTATTTCTTGACGCCTTTCAACCACGTCATTACTGCCATTCATTTTGTTTTGATAACAACACATATTCCAGGAAGGCCGCACTGTGAATATCAGGTCTATTTTGCTATACATAGTAGCCTACCTGAATGGTAAAACCAACGAATTTTGGAGTGTTTCAAGAGCATTGGGATCAATCAGACTCGCCATGACTTGACTCAAAGTGTTATCTACTGTCTGTATTAAATGCTGCGCAGGCGTCCTTCTTGTTTTTCCACACAAAAGGTGAACACAGGACGAACTGTAGCTGACAAATCGTAAATGTGATATGTTTCTGACATCGTAGTGTCATCCGGTGGCTCGCACCTGCCCGGGCGCTTCAGTAAAACATGTTCTCCTCCGCCGTCTGACCAAACGTAAATAGCCAACCTGGCATGGATTTCACATATTGTATTTAGTACACATTGGCAATTATTAAATTATCTGACATCACTTTACATTAATAGCAAATTGTATGAAAGCGTGACGATGAAGTTCATCCACCACACAGTGTGCTGTGTCACGTGCGGTAGGCTACTCTTAAATCCTTTATGTGTTTTATGTCCTAAATAATAGCCTACGGTGACTCAGTGAGAAGATAGTACAAAAATAAATCAAAGGCGTGTTGTTTGTACATGATTAGGACCGCCAGATGTACGTGTAAGCATTATTAATCAACATAATTGCTGACACAACAAAACAACTTGTTTTGTGTCGTTATTAATAATAAAAAATACTAAATAATCACACTTGGCTAACATATTTGTAGTACGTGTCAGCATTAGGTTACAAACCGACACAATATGTCTTCCTTTTCAAAGTAGTCACCAGTATCACCAGTATCAATGTAAATCAATCAATCGATGTTTTTGAATTTGCCTCCGAGGCATGCTGAACAAATACGAGACTCGATCCCAGTCAGCCCCAGTTTCTACTCATCTGTAACAGTCATTGTCCATGTTAATTGGCTATTTTTGCAGCAACATAAAAATAAGATGTGGTGGGAGAGGGAAGGATGTGTAGCTCGCAAATAAAAACTTAACTGTCAGGAGGGCGAGGGGAGCGGAGCAACTGGAGCCAGATATGTGGTCATACTGCTGGCGAATTCTTAAATCTATAGTTTACATTACCACTCTTGTGCCATACCGTTTCAGTTTCTCAAATGTTCAGCTTATTTGGGCGCAATAAACCATTAAAGAACATTGACCTATGTATGCCAAGAAATAAATTAGCAAAGTATGCGTTTGTTTCTTTTGTGGGGCAGTGAATCTTCGTGGAAAATAAAATATACACTTACCATTGGATACGTATTTATCAATACTCGGTAACAGAAACCGTTGACTTTTTGTTTGTTAGCCTAAAAAAACTAACAAACAAAAACTATCATGTCCACTGACAAGAAAGTTGATTCTTAGTTTGTAAAATTCAGTGCACGTGTTTGTAATGTCCATAATTCCATAATCCCACTTCATTTCTGTTTGTATTATAGTATTAATTGAAATTATTTAATTTTTGTAATTCTACAAAGTACTACAAAGAATGTTTATTGAGAAACACTTTTATTTAGCTCCCACCGAGTTGCTGCACTGCATGGCACACTCTTTCCCCACTAGATGGAGACATTTCGCAAATATGGCCATGTTGAAATCAGTCAAACACTGTTGGTATCAAACCCTCGTGGTGAGTCTTCTCACCATGAGACAACTCCAAATCCCTAAAAAATATTTTGTATTACTTGTTTTGTCTTGTATTACTGAGCTAGATTTGATGTCTCCGTTGTTATGTGTATGATAGCAGATACCAGATAAGATAAGATAAGACTATTAAATCCTACACCTGGGAAATGTACATGTCACAACAGCCAAATAATGCAATAAATAAAAAAGTAAAATAAAATTGTGTACAGGATGTCCAGCACCACTACTGTGAATGGATTTTTAAACAAGGACTCTGACTAACTGAAACCCCCATTTGTCACATTCAAGCTGCATTTGCTTGGAAATAACTCACCAAAGAGCCTGTGCTCTGACATTTGCAATGTAACACTGGTGCAACAGGCCATCTTCGCTTTGGCACCCATAAACTAGCCCTCTTTTACCTAAGAGCACAAGCATCTGATTCCCAGCGAGGTGCCATGTTGACAGATTTACAGTCGTTCCATCTGTTGGCATGCAACTGGGCCCAGAGAACAACCAGCATTTCACAGTCTCGGGCCCATTTTTAGGCACATACATGAACGGAGTCATTTACGGCTGATCTGTTCAGCCCTCACAAGGGCAGAGGTCCCCTGCTGTGCTCCCAACGACTATGTAAGGATCACTAGCACCACCGTTGATCTCCTGCTGCGTATATTGCATTGACGAAATAGTTAGGATTTAGGTCGTATAATCCAACAATGTACTTTAAGAGCAAAGGACAGCAAACAAGCAGCTAGCAATGTGGCCATGCAGTACAGGGTATCTCTGTCAGGGTGTTGGTGGAATTATTTGATGTCAGTCAAGGCGTTTATGAATGCAGGCCGTATAGAATTGCCTTTAGGCCTATGCAATGCAAAAACAAGTTTTAAGCTTTTGGTTTGAATTATTTTCAAAAACAAAGCAGATCTTTTATTGCAGAACTGTCAGGAATAAATCTTTATCGACTGAAATGTTCTGAAGGATCTCTCATTATCTTTTTCTGATGCCAGTGGATGTCTGCCAACAATCCACAAGATGGAGCTACGTTTCTACAGACCCCATGAGGAGTTCAGTTCTAGAGGCACTAACTGGTCTCCGTGGTGAACACCTAGTGTTATCTTAGTGTTATAGTGTTAGTGACTTATTTAATAATAGAATCGTATATGGTGTTTACTACTGTAACTACAAAAAGCCTGTGTTATGTGTGTTTTTTCTTGGCATCATAGATCAATGTCTTGCAGCATAGTTACTTGCTAATAGCAAAAGCAACATTAACCTTTAAGTCTTGCACTTCATCTTTTAGTTGGCATAGTACACTACCACCACTGCTCCACAGAAAACACACACATAAAGACAGGGGCATTCCTCTCATGCACGAAATCACTGAGTCAGCCCAATTGAACTTTTCACAAACTTGGACAGGTTACACTAAAGCTGCAGTGTCATCAGGGTGGCACCAGGAGCTCGTCTTGCCTGCTCCGTCTCCTGGTCGCCACACAGCTGAGGGGCCATCTGATTTATGAGCCCCTGCATCTGACCCAAGCCACAGTTTGGCCCCTAGCGCCCCATCAACACCAGTGCCTGGGTCCCCTGGGAAGGGAGTGTGGGGTGTGAATCAGACCCTATGGCAAGGGCTCAAGAATGCCCCCCTCGAGACATTTTTAAAAGGCACAAATTTATGAAGGGAGTTTGTTTGTGGGGGGTTTATTAAGTGATATGAAGGCAGAGGATGTGTGGTGCGGTGACGAAAAGCATTAGGACACTGCTTATCCTACACAGCTGTGTATTCATGTAAACACACACACACACACGCACACTCTTAGAGATACTTAGTGGTCCACTGCCACTTTCCCACTTACTCAACTACCCAAGCAAACAAACACAAGCGAAACGTTTCACCACCTTCAGGCTCACATTCAAACACAGGCATACAGTCAGCCACTGATATCACATGGTGATCACTGATCTAAGCACTGAGGCGTGACCCGAAGCTGGCAATAAGATACAGATTCAAGAGGATCCGTGCACCCTGCCCTACTGATATGTGCTAGAAAAGTCGCCCTGTGTCCACACGCAAACAGAACATTAGCTGAGTTTGTTAGCATCTCATCTGCACCTCACCAATCAATATGGAGATGTGGTTTTGTTGATGCATGCCGTGCTGACAAGGGCTAAGAAAAGAAACACAATTACCTGAAACCTGCTGACAGTATGTGTCAAACTGAGAGTGAGGGCAAGGGCCAGGTGAGTGGGGGTGAGGTTTTGGCTCCTGGACACAGGAACTCCCTCATCCCCACTCCTCACACACACAGGAAGATGAGCTGCAGGGCTGCACAGTCAAGGAAAGTTACAGGGCAGTGGCAAAAAATAAACAATTCAGGATTACTAGAGGTAGAAGTACTGGCACGAGCCTTTTTTATTTTCAAATGCTGGGCTCCCTCAAAAAGTTTCCTGGCAGAAGCTGTCTTTCCCGTCAGTGTGGGCCAAGCCATCATGATTCACTCTGCGGCTTTTTCAACCTCTCTGCAAAGAATATTTATTGTACTTCCTCGCTGAATAAGATTAACACAACTACGTCGTGTACAGAGGGCTGAGCCATTGGTAATCAAATTATTAAATGAGTGTAACATTTGAAAATCACAAACATGAAATAGGAAATGGGAAGAAAGAGCACATTTCTCCAAGATGTCACTAAAAATACCAGAACCACAACAGAAAAATATGCTTCAAGCACTTATTTAGGATTTTCCTTCTATTGGAATTTATATTTGTGAGCATGGGTATGTGTTTTTGTAAGTGTGTGTGTGTGTGTGAATATGTGCATATATGTTCATAAACCCTTTCTGTGTTACAAATACATACGTAAGTGTGAGTATTCGTGTGTGACGCTATCATGCAATCCCCCAACAGTCACTGTAGCTCCCCACCTTCCCCCACATGCAGCCTCTGTCTCGAGCAAGCGAAGCATTTTACCATCTGTCAGCACAGTCAGCCTGTGAATGCCACTTACACCCTGTCACTGCCCACCACCACTGTCCCTCGTCAGCCAATCTTGGCGCAGCCCAGCAACGCAGCCCTCTCAGCCAGTCAGAGGCTGCTTCCCATCCACCTGCTGTGTCCCCTTTAGCTCAGTCCACACATGGAAAGCTATGCGTATGGGGTGTGAGGTAACAGAGTCACTCTGTTACCCAAACCCCCCCCCCCCCCCCTACACACACACCACCCCACCCGTACACACGCACACTCGCAGTCAAAGATGCTATTGCTTCTTGAAAGTGATATCCTTTTGAGGAATCACTGTATTGCATTCCCTGTGCAAAAAGCAGTTTGGACGTATCATTTAATAAGGGAGAAAAGTACAACTCACAAGTCACATTGTTTCACATCACATTCCGTGTCTCAAATACTAATAAGAAATTATCTAAATGATTCTTGATGGAACATTTTTTGTGATCTTTTTAAACTAGAGAGATTATGGGGATTGCTGCTGTCCAAATAAGAGATTAGAGCCAATTGAATCTACAGAAGCTGATATTAGGTTGTGCGTTTTGAGCACATCGGGCTATTCATCATGAAACCAGCTCAAGGTGCTATAAGGTGGTAGCTGGCAGGATCTTCAACATCCTATTTTGACAAGGGCCCATTTTGCCCTTTTTGAAAATGGTGTATCTGGAGCGGTAGCTCTTCTAATCCAGGCTGTGTAGAGTGCAGAGGATGTGGTTAGAATCTCCCGTGCATCTGTTTGCGCCCTGCTGCTCCAGCTGTTTTAGTCCGGTCTCTTGGTGCACAATTTACTAAGAATCACTAATAGCTGTCAGGATTGTCAACATTCGCTGTAGGTCCGGACGTCAAGCTGAATGGGTTGCTTTTTCGTCTAAACCCCAAAACTAGAGTAAGGCAGATGGACAGGACATGAGTATGGGAAATGGACATGGGAAAATGTTTGAGCAGATATTTAAGCACAAAAAACCCTCCCTAAGATCCTGGCCAAACCGCTTGATTGTGTCTCTCAACAAGCTTTCACATTGACATTTACAAAAAGGAGCCTGGAAAACATATGTTTCCATATGGTCCCAATCTCAAAAGAGGCATCAAGCCAGTTAAATTGCCATTTAGCCAAACGAACAGAAAATCCTGACGACAAGTCAGGGACTTCCGAAACAGCTGCAGGGAAAGTGGATAAGCTGTGAAGGCCAGATTTCCCTCATCAAAGCGGGGGCTCAGCTTGAGTTTGATATGCCCATTGTCAATTTATGTCAAGGGAGGGAAGAGCTGAAACAGCCCAGGAAATTGATTGCTAATGCAAAGAGTGCCGACGTGTCGTGCTGCTCATAGAGTCAGGGGTGTTGTTGAGGGAATTGAAGACTTGTTGAACAGAGCTGTACGGTCAAGTGACGACAAAAAACACTTTTCACCAGCATTATTGCTCTCAACAGTAATAATCGCAGTAGTCGTTAAAAACCCAGTTCTTGCATGGTCACATACTATGATATCACCTCTAGCGTTCATGTGAATATTGTATCTTGCAGATGTGTCACATAATTTTTTCAAGATGTGTACAATCGACACACCAAACGGACGTAGGGTACGTCCGTGGCACGTAGGCATCGTTCAAAGCGAGTATATCCCTAGCCTAAAACACCTGTCTGGGAATGTAGGTCAAAAGTGAATCTCCATGTGCACAAATGGGGGACAAAAATTATTTTATGGTTGAAATGAGTTTAATAGATGTCTACAAGCTCAAATAATACAGGAACAATGAAATCTGAAGTAAAATAAAAAAATGAATTAGTGGGACCATCGTAAAGGTCAGTGTAGAGCATTGCACTAATATACTCCTGCCAGGTATAGGCCTTTTTCTCTCCCTATTTTAGCACATTTCTAAATACACAGGAAATGAAAAAAGTGCCACTTGGTATTATGTTTGATGATTCCTTCCAAAGTAAGGTGTTGTTATAAATAATGCTCTTTTTTGTTCACACTCCCCTCATCGTTATGACGACAGCTGGGTCTGAATCATCTGCCCACCCTACACACAGATTCACACTCACACACATTCACACTCACACACATAACAGGAAGTAACTTGGCAGGCAAGGCTGTGACTGATTATCCAAGAGGGTCCTATTTAGGCCAATTACTTAATGCGGGTCTGCAGCTGGCAGATAGCTCCTCCCTCCCGCCGGGACTATTGATTAGTCTGGAGGCTAATTGAAGGAAGACTCTTAAGTGGTCTGCGGTGAGGTCACCCCACTGGCTCTGTCTAGTGCCACCTGCCCCCTGCTCCCCTCTAAAAACAAAACAGTCCCTGCACCCCAATCACATCACACTCTCCTCTTCTTTCTCCCATCCGGGTTGCTGGAGGCAATTAACATGCCTGGGCACCCAGGCTGTGAGTGACACTCCTCTTTGATAGCAGAGGCCTCAAGGTGATAGCAGCTGCCTGGAATAGCTTCTCCTGCACAGGCTGTGATACGATAAGAGACCCCTGGGGAGTGAGTATGCTCACTGGACAGATACTCCCCTAATTTATCAATCATCTCAATCATTAGCCGCGGATATTTATGGCCTGCTAATGACGCCACAAAGCCAACTGTCTGCTTAAATGTTAACAATACAGATTTAAAAATAAAAAAAGAGGGGACAGACACACATGACTTTGTCGTTTGGGGGCAAAGTGTTTTGGAGAACACGTTTAGAGTAGGGTTTGCCTTCACTTACCTGTCCTTTTTTTTTAAAGTTGATTGTGAAAATTTTAACTATTATTTTTGTTTTGTTTTGTTCTCTGTTCTGTTTATGGCAACGACTGCTGTCTGACCCATCTGGAGATTCTGTTCTGTGTTCCATTCATTTCTGTCTAATGTCAGCAGGAGAGGTGACATGGAACTGTTAGAACACTTAGAGCATACTGACTAGGCTTTCCTTTAGAATTCAATCTCAAAAGTTCATGAATAGTACCATCTTGTTGGATCATTGTAGAAAATAATTTCCTGCCATCATTCCATAACGGCTCTTAAACTATTGACATTGTATAAAAAAACTTTCATAACGTTATAACGTAATAAAAAAATAAAATAAAAAAAACATTATGCACACACTAAGGTCTTACATGACTGAGGTGTGGATATATTAATATAGCACACTGCAGTGTTCAACCTTTAAAGATAGCATCAGAGCACGCCTGTCTTACACAAGCCTCTCCCGCAGAGTTCAGTGCCTGGGATTTAATCAGCTGATGGAGGCCAAAGTGAAAAGAGGTTCATTTGCCTCCTGACGTTACAGTTCTGTTACTTCACCGAACTCATCAAAGTGTGGAGTGGGCTGTCTCTGGATTCTCCTCTGACAGGTCCCCCCCCCCGGGACGGGACTGACCCACATTCTGAAGCTTTGTGTTTTGGAGCCGAGCTGTAAGCCATTCGTTCATGTCTGGTGTTATGCAAGGTGTCTCTGTAGGAGGGGATGACTCATTAAGACCTCCCCCTTACCCCTCCCTCCAGCTCACTCAAGCAAAGTTGTCTTGTGACTCACTGTTTCACTGTGGCAAGTGCCGTTTGGAGGCTGATGCTCTACATTGTGAACGCTATAACAGCTGGGTACAAAACGTTTGCGCCTACCCACTGGGCACTCTCTAACGTCAGAGCACACCTATGCTATTGTTAAGTAACCTTTCAAGTAATATTCAAATCTGACATTTAAATATATGCCTTCAATATAGTTTTCAATTATTTTGCAGTCATATATAGGCCTAACATTTTTTGTTTTTATAAAAGAATTCTATTTTCATTTTTTGCCTACTTTAGAAGCACCTCATTGTTGCTTCTAAAGTATGTCCTTGATATCTGTGATGATAAATGAAACATAGCCAAGAGTCATTAACAACTTGAGAAGTATGTTCCACTGGGGAACCCTATGTTTTGTCTTGTCGGCAAGATAATGTGCCTCTGTTGACAGCAGACACTCAGTGCAAATTAAAGATGTGTCCCTTGGGAGAAATTATGTATGAGAAAAAGAAGACAAAATCTGTGAAGTATATATCCATTAGACACCAAACCGAGTGCTGCTGCACATTGTGGCCTTCAGTAGATGAGTCATTTGATGCGTGCAACACATCTGGTGTGTCTGGATTTTGAAAGGGTCCAGTAGGGAGGATTTTGCACAGTGCTGGTGAAGAAGTCTTGGTCGGCTACTAACAGCATCTTGTGCTGCATAAATGCAAAGTAATCGGTAAGAAAATCGGTCTTTCTGTCTTAGCAGTCCTGAAATGTAAATATTTTCTGGATTCTTTACTCCTCGCTGTATATTTAGTAAACTGAATATCTTTAGTAGGTTGTGGACAAAGCAAGACAATTGAAGATATCATCTTGGGCCCTGGGAAACACTCACATTTCTCACCATTTTGCTGGCCAAACAACTAATTAAAGATAACATTCCACAGATTCACTGAGGGCAGGGCTTATTGCTTTTCCAAAACAGTTCCTACATATACTTGGCAAGAATTAAAAATTAAAGGCACATCCACGATACATTGAATGATTTATTCCTAAATAATCATTGTTCTATCAGTATGATTGCCAAGCATCGAATACCATTCAGCGAAATCATAAAACCAAAGACTGGGACTATCTATTGTAGAATATGGTAAACACACCTGAGGCTTTTCAGCAGAATGTGCAGTATCCTATTGGCCATACATTATATCACAGTAACAGATAATTAATTTAGCTTTTGACATGAAGTCTCTGAGGACAAACGCTACATAAATTCAGCCAATGGCTTTCAAATGTTCTCTTATCATCAAGGATACATTTTATTTCCAGCTGTTTCAGTCCTAGTCGTATGCCCCAGCTGGCCTGCTGACCTTTACAAGTAAACATTTCGTGTAAAGGAATATGACGGAAATCAGATGTGAGATGAGAGGCTTTGGGATGTGCTGACATTCGTGGATTAGAGAATATTATTTTTGTCATTTGGACTGGGCTTATTTATTTAACATGCCACACAGTAGCTACAACCCACAGAGCTCTTGGCACAGATCGAAAGGTGACCTGTTTTCAACTGTCAACAAGTCAACAAAATGTCGGCAGACTTCTCTTACAACACCTCTGCCGATTGGTCCAGAGGTGGTCATGTGGCCCGCTTCAGGAAGGGGGGCACCTGGTGGCGAATATCAAACATGACTGTCCATTAACATTGGTGGCAGGGTCTAAAATTACAAATGGTGAGTTGTAAAGTTATACATTACCCCTCCCCCACCTCTGCCCACCATTGGGTCACCAGCCAGGATTGCCCAGCGGGGGGGTTAGCTGCGCCCAATAAATTATAGCCAAGCACCTGGCACGAGTGAGTCTAAAGGCATCAGACAATATTCACCAGGACCGTCTCTTTCAGATGGGGGGGGGGTCAGACCAGCTGTTTAGCAGTGGTTTCAGGGTAAACAAGGTCATATTCACTGATCAGGTGTCAATCCGCTGGCCAGTATGCCCACAAATCAGAGCCCAGCCGCCATTTTTCTGTCAGACTCAGGTCTGGTGACCAGGTTGGAGCTCCTATGGAAGTGTGAATTTAAGACCCAGTGTCTAAATATGGATTTACATCACTGCATATAAATATGGAAGTAGGTTAAGTACATGACGAGCACGATGATCAGCATCGGAAACTATGGAAACAATTCATGCGAAAACTATTTGTGCGAGTCGTGCAAAAAAGGTAGGTAGGTAGATAGGTAGATAGATAGATAGATAGCAGGGTTGTGCACAATTCGAATTGCAATTCTGCTTCCTGTTTGCTACCTCAATTGAAATGCAAGTGAAATTCAAGAATTGAATTTGAATTTAAGAGCCAGTTTCAATTCAATTCTGGAATTTTGCACAAGCCTGATTGATAGATAGATAGATAGATAGATACTTTATTGATCCCCAAGGGGAAATTCAAGTATATTCCAAAAGTATATTCCAGTTTTCAAGTATATTCCAGGTATTCCAAAAGTGATCGTTTCATTTTTATGAGATTATGGGAACTGAACTAACATGATCATAAATACTATTGGAATATCTCATAATCACCACTCTGATACCTGATCACCTATTATACCATGGTCTAGGTTGAAAAGGGTGTCGTTTAAAAAGTGATATACTACACCTATAAAATTATTATGACGTTGCTTGACAATGCCGCTCAGCTGTGACTTATTAACATTTCACAGCGTTGCGATAAACAGCTAAAAGAACTAATGATTTTAGCTCTAAAACTCATTTAGTATTAAAAATTGATTTCATATTTATTATGACCGCCGCGCAGCGAAGCGGCGGTCATATAGGTTTAGTCAGATTTTTTTATTTTTTTTATTTTTATTTTTCGCATGTCCAAATTTCCATCAAGGATTCCTGAACTTACTGAAAGACCGGGGTAGACAAAACATGGTGGGCATGTAACCCCATATGGAGCATGGAACCATCGTTTTTCGTTTTGATCTGTAGCCCCCCCGCTGGACTGCACCCCCCGAAAGGAGAGTAGGGCAGACACAGTTTTCTGTGAATATCTTGAGAACCGTAGGGCCTAGGATGACCAATTTTTTCCATATGTTTGCCTCCAGGGGTCATGTTAACCCATTCCATGTGTACACATGTGCATAAACAGATACACACGCACACACATACATTCACAGTAATCATACGTATGACACATACTCACACAGTAGACATATGTACGCATGCATGCACATGCACAAACACACATACGCAGGCAAACACACAACCACGCACGCACGCACGCACGCACGCGCACACACGCGCACGCACACACACACACACACACACACACACACACACACACACACACACACACACACACACACACACACATACACACACACATAAACATAAACATGTACACGCACACAATTCAAGAATTTCTCAGAATTATCAACAGGCAAGATGGGGGTGGGGTTGTATAAAATGAATATTACATGTGAAATCTATGAACTAATCATGTTTTGGTACTTGTTGTCTAGCAGATACCAGTGAGAATTGAGTGTGGATAATGCAATTTAGTGAGACAGTTAGAATCATATAGGCCTTTCAGCGTGATTTATTTTTGAAAAAATGTGCTGGACTGGGCGGCGGTCATATTTTGTACCGCTCTGCGGTACATCTAGTTTCTGATAATGGACACCTCGTCGGGCATTATTCTTTACATATAGTCAACGGTACAAAAATGTGTAATCCCTCCACATTCCGCAACTAAATCAAACCTAATCAATAAAACAGGCAATCGAGAAAGCAACACATCCTTTTACAACTGTTTTACAATCTCACATCATGACCCCCCCTCATCATCTCCTCGTCATGACTGGACTATAATGTCATTGCTAGCACGTTAGCCAAACATCCAGCCGAGTGACAGGCCGATTGGTTTGCTGATGGGGGCTGCGGGCACTCTCAGATGATCCTCTCTGCTTTCACTCGTTTTTCTGATGCGGGCTGGAAGAACGCCAAGCACTCTGTCTGCCGCGTGATCTCACGGCCAGCAGAAAGGGATATTTCGCTATCGCCTTACACACGCCGGTTCTGACCAGGTGCTCGTCATTGCAAGTATAGGAGTTTGTCAGCACTAAAGAGCGGCCCAGTCCAATGCTAAATGAACATGCGCCGCCATTTATGAGTCAAGGGGTGACCCACAACATGAACTGTAGCGCTCCTCATTTTTTTTTTACTCATGTTTTCCTCGTGCCACTTATACCACTTAAGTTTTCCTCATTTTTATGAATTAATACATTTTCTTTTTTTTTCTTACAAAGTTTTGCTGACATTTGCTGAGTTCATGTTTTATCATTAAAAATAGAGTTCACCCCTTAGGGTAACACAGTCATAAGTCATATTAAGTTATGACCGGAAGACATATTTGGTTACCACGCTGACCTGTGTAGGCCTACACAGTATTTTATGTCTTAATCTTCATCGTAGGCAAAAGGCTGTTTTGTGCAGTTTAAAGGTCCTTTGACTTAATGGTCCCATGATGACACTGTGTTCTCCACATAATATGTGTACTACCACCACACAGATGCAAGTTATGATTTATCCTGTATCATCCCAGATATCAAATAGATAAAACTTAACACAGTGAAATCCACCATGAACAACCGCACGGCAAGGCGCCTCATTCATACTGTCTTTTATTTTCTCCCTTGTGTCTGATTTTCTAGGGCTGCCCGAAACTCTTTCAGTCCCTCGGGGCGTAACCACATGGAGCAATGCCTTCGTTCAGTACCGTTTTATCTGGCCACATACCACAGCCCTCTGTGGGTAGGCTCCAGCCACTTGTCAAAACACTAGGACTTAGCACATCAGACACTTAGGGGCTTGTGAGACAAGTTGGATCTTTAATAGACAAGTCTTAACCTCAGTGTCCTTTGAAAAGCAGTAAAGGGGGCACGGCAGATACTTGAACGACAGCTTATCCAGACATGCAATTTCTTAATTTGAATGGCGAGTATAACAACAGCTATTCTCTGACATAATCTTCCAGGGCCGTCCATTTCCCCCTTGTACCCCATAGACTGTAGGGGTTTCATATAATCCTAATTAGATGATTATCACCCCATGTTTAGTACCCTTGCTGGGTCTTAATGTCTCCATCATATCCATGAAGCAGCCTCTTACCCCACAACAGAATCGAACCAGCCCAGGGGTGAGGGGCTATACATAGCCGAGCTCCTGTGGTTTCGAACGGCCTGCTAGAGGATAGCCTGAACGCACTGTACGGAATTTGCAGATTTAATTTCCTGAAGATTTCTTGCATTTTTCTGGTCTCTTTCATCCATGTTATTATTGTCATCTCTCCTAGGATGAAACAGATTTAGGCATTCGGAACTGCAGAAAGGATTTATTTCTTTTTTGTTTAACTTTTTTTTTACGACTTCCTGATGCCCATCTGTTTCGGGAGCGTGCGTGTCCCAGTCATAGAAATTCGCATTAACAGTGGGATTATCACTGCTCTCTAACACATGCTCATTATTGGTGGGAGCCTAAGCCACATGCCTGGGAAGCAATATTTCTTTCTCACACACACTCGAACTAGAAGCAGTCACGACGTGCTGGTGGTTTCCCAGCTCTTTTGGACATTCAAACAAATTCATAGGAGGCAAAGTATATGCATAGACATGTGGTAGCTACACATAGTTTTCTGTGGGATACTGTTCAAGGATGTGTTGGCTAATTCCACCTATGATACTTTGGGCATCTATTTGCTCACTGTTGACTGCGCTTCGCAACCAAAAATGTTGCCCAGTGTCACTGGCCTTTGACTCTCCAGTATCACGAACCTAATCTGCCCTTTCCATCTCCTCTGACCACTATTCCATCACGTATACGATCTTGAGAATGTAGATGGACATTCTGCCGCCTACCACAGCAGGGGGCCTACACAAAAACACACGCGACACTGCCACCCTGCAACTGGTTGGAGCATTAGTGGGGCGCATTAGCAGACTGCCTGAGGGACCATCTCTGTGTGGGTTTCAATTTGATTTCCTGTATACCATTGCACCCACCTCCACCTCCTTCCACCCACCTCCAACCACCCTCCACCCGCGCCTCTCCGGCCACCTCTTTCAAACCAGCACCCACCCACAAGTCCTACATACAGATGAAAGCATGATGGATGCCTTTTGGGTGACCACACGTGTCTCAAACACTCCCCAAGTTCAGCTGTTCGCGCGAGGGGGAGAAGGGTGGCATGGACGGCCGGCCGGCCGAAAGCTTTTAGACCCCGAGGGTTTAACCCGCATCAGGGCCCGGGGCCGCGGGAGATTTCCCAGGCCACGGCGCTGCCATGCACAATACGCATTCAGAACATTCCGCGCATTGAAGCATAGAATGGGGGCCGGCTGTGTCACAGACGGCAATACGGACATGTGTCAATTACTGCCACCGAGTTGCTTATAGCCGACCTTTGTGCTTTGTGTGGTTTAGAATAACCTGAGCGGCTTCGATAACATGATACTGCCCGTAGGGTTTATTTGGTACCTGACTATGCATCTCTTTCCGATAAATCAAACTTGAGTGGGATGCATGCAGTATATGGGAGTAGAGCAGTGAGCATTGTGTTGAGTGATACTCCATTTGAAAAGAATAATATCTTCCCCCTCTCTCTCTCTCTCTCTGTAACATACACACACACACACACACCCACACACACACACACACACACACACACACACACACATAAATAATCCAGTGGCAGGATACAGCGTGATAACCTGCCAGTCAGGAGATGTATGGCTTGCACATGGCTAGGGTCATCTTGATTGTCTTAAATACTGGCCCTTTGTGTACCTTGCAAATTTAACAGTCAAATAAAAGGCTAAAATAAATTTATATGAAGCTGGCATAACCAGAATGTAGTCACCTTGCTTGCCAGGTCGCCACAGATGGACAGTTAATGGCTACTTTAATTTTAGAGACTGTTTACTCTGAGCCACTTGCACTGTGCCAGCTTGTCCATGTATATCTAAGTATAAGACTGATGATCGTGTCTGCTATATGCGGCGCCTCTGACCATAACAAATAGTCTAATCCATCTGATATTACACCAAACATGCATTAAGGCGTGCAGCGTCGCCAAAATAAGACCTCGGGAGAGGGCAAGTGTAAAGTTATCATGGCCTGATGACCAAGCTAAAAGATTCCAACTTTGGCTTCCCATGTCTGTGTTTTTATCATCCAGAGATGGAAAGTGGAGCACAAGGCTAAGATTAAACAAAAAATATGAAGGTGAAAAATTAAAAATGTGCAATCTTAGATAATTATGCCAGGCAGTTGTATATTTGTTTGATGACCAGGAAAGCGTCAAAGCTTTACACCTCTTTCATCAAGCTTGAATGGCAGTAAGACAATAGCTTTGCAGAGCTCGAGCCCGAGCAATGTGCTGGCAGCATTTGATGCAGTCGGAGGGGCAGAAAAAAATCAGATGTTTGAGATGTCTTTGAACTTTGAGACGCTTAGTACAGTTTCCAATGAAATCCAGAGTAATCTTCACATCTACCTGACTTGGTATGGCTCCTGTGGGACAGAACGCATATAATTAGTTCCAGATATTTTTCTAGGTTAAAAGAGAATAATAACCTGGCGGCTGGTTCCTGGGTCCTGCTTTGAATCTCACATGGCAGGAGATTAGGCACCTGGGAGGTTGTGGAGTTAACCCAGACAGTAATACTCCTGTGAATTCACCATTGTGATTGACAACACATTGTACAGTAATGCCTGTTCATTTAACCAAATAATCATAACCTGTCTGTGTGGGATAGTACCTCCTGTTTTTTTAAATATCAAGACAATATTAGATTAGATGTGTATTAGATATTAGATAACTATTAGATTAGTATCCCCGGCACATTTTCAGTGGGACCTTATAAATAGTCTATGCGTGGGATCTGCACTTCAGTATCAAGCACGCATCACCTCGCATGGACACGCATGACCTCATGACTCAGTATCATTGAGAAAGAAAGTAAATCATCTGATCCATAAACTCACAACAACCAATGGACAAAACCAATTTAATTTACAAGGAGCAAGGACTGTAGATGGAGTCCCAGAAATAGCACAGCATGTACAGTTCCCTACACCATGGCATCTGCTCATTTGACTTATGAATTTACACAGACATCCAAATGAGCCTGTAAACCCAGTCGAGCAAATAAAGTTAGACTGTGAGAGTGATATTGCTTCTAAGAATGCCACTAGGCATAGAACCCTAGCCCCTACTAGAACAGTTCCATTCTGAGTTCTGTGTACCAGCCACAGACCCGTCAGTCATGTAACACAAAGACCAGCCCAGTTGCTGCAACGTGTCAGCATAGTATTGAGTACATGGTTGATGCCATAACCTTATCACAGTGGCAAGCACATCTTTGGGCAAATATGCCAATCTGTATCAAAGGGGCTTCTGTAAGACTGCAAATAGGGTTGGGTAATAGCCAGGGCCACCTCTAGGTGCATTTAGCTCTTTGTTTATCTGTATACATCAGGTACACGTTGTTGGTGTGCTTCTGGCAGTGAATCTACTGATTTAATGGGTAAGCAACCGGTCCGTTCTGACCCATACTATTCTAGGCTTGTTACATGTACTGTTTTCTGTGAAGTTGTTTACGAAAGCATGAATGTACACAAGAGAACAACTCTCGGGAAAAACAACCAAACAAGGTATGCAAGACTGTCCCCACCAGCGGAGTTAAAAGTGTTTGTCCATGCTGATTTATGTGCAAGCTGCTGTTGGACAACAGCACGCCACAAATCAATCTTGGTGAAAGGGCCCTCACTGCACACCCATTTTCACTCTGTCAAAGAGATGGTGCAGTGCGAGAAGTCACACACAGGCCTGAACACAGACACACTCACACACACCTTCACACACACTTACAGTCAGGTGTGATTATATGGCATTTCTCCTGTTGAGGGGATACACAAGAGGCCAAATGGTACAACCACAAGATCAAAGCATCAGAATGTTGCTTAGCCCCACATAGGCACTCAGCCATTAATTAATTGATAAGTAAAATGTACTTATCTGCACGTCACTGGGAAATGTACTCGTGCTGCCTGGGAAATGTGTTTTAAGTAATGTACATAAAACAATCAAATTGATTAATTTAGTTGTAATAAAGACACTTATGTGACAAAGGACCATTTTGTTATCTGGATCTTTTTAGGATCAGAACCAACATGATTAAGATAAATGATTTGAAAAATCATTTTGAACAATCATTTGAACATGATTTAAAAATATATATATATTTTTAAAAATCATACAAAGCCTTACACAGTTGCAACGTTATCGCAGCGTTACCAAAAATCTGCACACGACAACCAAATAAATAGCGGATCAGGTCTTTGGAAGGTTCACACTATTACAGGATGTCCTTTGTCCATCACCTTAAATGAAATTAAAATCTCAAAATGGTCTGATAGTTCTGATGGGGACCACATTGTAATTGCCACCTACAGTAGTGTAATATAGGATATATGAGGTAATATTATGCTTAATCTTATTCATGCCAAAATTGGGCATAATGTATTTTTAATATTATTAAATCCATTTGATTTTATAAAAATCAAGCGGACACTGGATATACTGTATATATTTTATTACCATGACGCATTTCAAATCTATTCTTTTCATGCAGATCACCAGTATTCCAGAATTTAATGCCAGTTGCATTCTCACGAGTCACTTAAAAGGAAAGGCAGCTCACACAGATAACACAATATTGAAAAATAAAATAAAAAAATGCCGGTGAATGGTGGAAGCTCACTGCTGCAGTATCCTACACTCCAGCATAAAAGCCTTAATGATCGGGCACAGGGGCACCCTGGTTGCCCCGCTGTGCTACCCATTATCTACACATCACTATTATAACACCAACAAGAAGCTCCTTTAAGCTCAGCGATGCACACAAAACCTCCAATCTCCACTTCCCTCCAAGATTACCTTCGTTGCGGCATTTTCTTGCATGGGTTGGGTCAAAGAAGTGGCTTTCCACCGTAATAGTATGAAAGTCAAAGCGAGTATGACCTGCCGAACTGACTTCAGATAGGAACGTTTCGACTGAAATCTGCTGTGCCCTGGACAGTGCCTGAACTATACACCTAACACCCCCCACCCACTCCAACCCCATCACTGAGGGTCACTTTCCCCCTTTTGGGACAAGCTGCCAGGGTGATCTAGAGAGAGCAGCTGGATATGGGCAAGTGAGATGTTGGAGGAAAAGAGAAAGAGATGTGGAGAAAGATGTGGTCCGTGAGTGAGTTTTTGCGTATTAAGTGTGGTGGGGTGTGTGGGAGAGAGAGAAGAAAAATGACCTGAAGAAAACAAACCTCAGTTTTAACACTTAAAATATCCCTGCAATAGTCGGCTAATTCCTTTGACCTCTAGGCTGTTAAAAACAAATCAGTCACAGATGAATGGAGACAGACTGGCACTGTCTCTTGACAGATGAAGGACAGTTTACTCTGCAACTCTTCATAAAAGGCCGACACCTCCACCAATACACACACACACACTAATACAAAATAGATGGAAAAAACCTAGTGGCAGCAAGTCAATGTACGTTACAGTACAATTATTGAAATGTTTTGATTCATTGAAATCTCAAATTGCATTCATTCGCTTTTCAGATGTGATGCAAGCCACATATCTGTGCATTTATACACATGACTGAAGAGTTAAATGAAACAAAACCTTTTGAAAACTCAGTTGCTATATAACATTGCAGACTTTCAGTCCAACATATCCTTCAAACAAACCTGAACCTTGGTTTCAGTGAACACTGACATTTTTGAGGTACAAACTTAAACTGTATATTGGCCCAGCAGTGTGAACTACAAAATGTCCACTACATATATAGTATATGTCTAATAAACTACATATATAAATCTGTATACATATATAGTCTGTATAAATCTGTATACATATATAGTCTGTACATATATTTCCAGATACATTTTGTAACGTCCATGTTGTAAACCTCTGCCATGCTGCCAAATATTTCAAAATTATCAATATTATGCACTGACACTGTTCACCCTTTGTGACAAGTTTTCAAAATAAATTGTCAAACTATTGCCTCTTGAAATCTAGAAGACACAAAATCCTGTTGAGATTCATGTCCAAAAGCCTGACTTCTATGACCTGCAATAATGCCACACTGTGAATTTCGAGAATTAATCTTTACATGAATTTGCTTCGGTTTAACAAATAACCAGAACCAAGACCTGAAAATGTGGACACAGTAAATGCCAAATACATTAGTTCCTGTTAAGTTCAAATTGGTTCTCTACAGTATGTCAATGACAACTGAGTGGAGGTAATGGCAATGAAAGATGTGGAATATATTCAGGCAGGAAAGAACTGAGCCATTTGGTTAATATTTACTGTTACAAGAAAATGTTCACATTTCTGCAATATAGCACTGAATTCAATAAACATAGCACTGAATTCAAGATGGCTGATATGTAAAACCACAGTAATTTACACACTATATCGTCATAGATATTACAGAAGGCTATTTATGTTGTAATTTGGTTTAAAGATGTATTTTGTTTTTTGACTGACAGTACACTAAAAAATATTTAATTAGCAAAATAATTCAGTTACCGGTAATTTGTTATAGACACAATAGTGTTTCAGATGTTCTATGATGTAATCTCAACAGAAGACATTAAGAGCAATACTAAAAAACTATACATATAGGTCATATATTCAAGGATTTGGGATTCAAAGATTGTTGGCATAATTGTACCATATCCATCCATTATATATAACTGTATCCATTATGTTAACATTATGTACAGTATAACCATATCCATTATGTTAACATTATGTATAACCATATCCATTAAGTTAACATTATGTATAGCAATATCCATTAAGTTAACATTATACATAACCACATATCCATTCTGTTAATATTATAACCATATCCATTATGTTAACCTTATGTATAACCATATATTCAGTACCGTTTGTCTAATTTTTACAGTGTTAGATATTTTGCTGACTGTGCAAATATTATATTAATTGAAACTATTTCAATTATAACAATAACAATTTCAAAACATTGTTTCTAATACATTTATGCTGATACACAGCATTATGATGTGATTTCAATATTTCAAATATCGCATTGTTCTGTCAGGGTGTAATTACCTTGTATTTATTCATTCCGAAATTATATTGTGCAGGATATACCAAGTTACAAAAACATACAGTATATCTATAGATTTTTATATCAAGATGAGGAAATGATTTCTTTTCCTGGAAAAACTATTAGTATCTGACACTAAAGTCCATACTAAGTATGGACACGGTTGGAAATAAAAACTATAAAAACAAACAACAGGACCAAATCTTCATACTGTCTGGCACAACTTTGTCTAAAAACTATTTAGTAGGAAAGCAGACGCACGAATCTGTGAGCCAGGACACAGTCACATGTGGACAGCTTCTATCCCACACTGTCAGTCGGGGCCTCAGTGAAATCCAATTCTGGCAGCAACGCTACGCCTACTGTGAAAATCCATTCATCTTTTTTTCTCCTCTCTGGATTTTTGGGAATGTCGTACTTTTTCTTCAGTGAAATAAGCAAGCTTATCCGAAAGGATGCCGCTTCAAATATTTTCACAAATCCCCCCTCAAGTTGGAACCTGCTGCTTAAGTGTGATATACTGTGTATGGACGTCTGCTTATATCCACCCGAAGTTAATTCATTTCTCGCATATATATCCCATAGCGCAAGCATGCCGCGTATGTGCATAAAATTTGTGACGTTTTCCAAGAATTCCAAAGAAGGATTTGCCTTACCTCTGGAAGTGGTCAGCGGAGACTTTTGCTCCCGGGAGTCCTGCATAGCCTTTTCCTGACATGTTTTGATTCTGTCCGTTCCTCAGTTTCTCCATATGGATCTGAAAAGCCCCTTTTTAACCCAGCACTGCTGCTTCACAGCAGAAGAGTCTGTTCCACCTCTTCGGCAGACCACTCCACAAGCCAGCCCTCTCTTCAAAAACAAATAAATAGATTTATATGAAAACCAAATGCAGCTGGTCAGCCACACTACACTAAACCCAGATGGAGACGGGGGAAAAAAGAACCTTAGAAGTTTGTCTTTCTCTTCACTCATTCGTGCTCTCTGTCTCCCTCTCTCTCTGTCTCTCTCTCTCAGTCTGTCTGTCTGTTAAGCCTCCCCCGTAAAGGCCACGCGCTCACAGGCTAAACTCAGAGGCAGCTCCTGGCCTATGTGATGGACAGCAGCAATGGCATTTGTCCCCCACTCGGTTCCCTCCCTTGCCCTGTCCCTCTCTCTCTCTCCCTCTGTCCCTCTCTCTCTCTCTCCCTCTGTCTCTCTCTCTCTCCCTCTGTCTCTCTCTCTCCCTCTCTCGCACTCACTCCTCCTTGTCCAAGCAAAGGGGGGGAGAGGGGAAAAACGTTTTCAGCAGGCTGCAAACAGGGGCAAAGGGCTGCATGGACGATTGGGAGGATATGACCAAAAGCCCGATGAAAGGCACTTGACCAGTCGGTAAGTCCAGGGAGAGTGCACACAAATGGGAGGAAGGTTCAAAGGGGAAACCCAAGGGTGACTGCTCCCCTTCACACCTCAACCACTTACTCTCCTCCCCCTCCCCCAATAAATGTATTCATCAGTCCTCCCTCTTACAATTTCTCATGCAGTAATTTCCTGTGTATGAGCCTCATTGTGTATAAGCCGCAGGACAGTGTTTTTTGCAAGTTAAAAGAAACAAAACCATATTAATACCATATCAACTGCCCCCATGTATTAACCTCATAGCTGAAGAAATTTAGCAAAATCAATGTATAAGCCACAGCTAATAGTTGGGAAATTATGGTACTCTCCCCCAACTTTCTCCATGGCTACCTTCTCCCTCTCGCCAAAGTCTCACTGTCTGTTGATGAATCTGTTTCCTGTTTAGCTCCCCCACCCCCGTCTATTCTGCGGGCCAAGGATAGAGTGGAACAGAGTGTTAAGAATGTCATTAGTCACTTGCTTAGGTGCTGAATCCATTTAGTAGCTGGAAGACTGGAGGGGCAAGTCCTCAGCGCGAGATTGTTCATATTTTGTGGTGGCTGTTTGTCTGTGGTTACGACACACCTGTGAACCAAAAGCCAAAAGCCCTTTACCATAAGTCACTGCTGAAATAGAACAAAGCAGTGTGAGTGTTTTGTGTGTGTGTGTGTGTTTGTGTGTGTTTGACTGCATGCATCAGTGAAAGTGTGAGAGTTAAATGACAAGCAACCGTGAGCTCAGTCATCCAAAAAGTCTCATATAAATGAGGAGGTGATTCAGGAAAGGTCTGTGTTGTTCTATTCAGTTTTACTGTGACGGTTGGTCTCTGTGTTGTTTTAACAGCATGAAAACCACTGCCAGTGAAGTTGATTTAAAGACCAGCCAAATGTTTACCACAGCACCATTTATAAATATTCCTAATCCCTCATGGTGGCAGTTTTATAGAGACAACCCTGAACAGAAACATCCACTGTGTGGCTTGTTGTAAGTTCTTTCCCATATGGTCTCTAGCCAAGAGAAATAATAAAATCCAAACTACGATCTGAAATATTTTTATTTTTTTTAATCACTTGTATATGAGGTAGCAGTTTGGTTATTCACAGTTGTAAGAAATATTGGTATAGTGTCTGAATTGCTTCCTGTAACAGATGAATGTTATATGATCACGTGAGTCCTATAATGTCTTTCCCAGTTCATGCCTAACAGAATGAGAGGAGAGCTGCGGCTCATTACAAAACATAAGCATCAGTGTCTAACCCGGGAAACTGATGCTATCTATTTTAATCAGGGATTTTAGCAGCATGTCTTCTGGTTGATGTATGACAATGGCAAAGTGCGTGGCGTAGCTCACTCGGGAAAATATATCTCAGTCGCCATGCACCAATGAATTGTCAAAATGCAAAGTAGTGGCACAGGTGTCACTGCCAGTTTTCCAGTAATCGGACAGGGGGCCAAAATTCAAAACATCTACACATCGTCTACGTAGATGATGAATGGCAGTTTTCGGCAAAACAGATTTCTTGTTGACAAGCACAACTGACCTCCCACCTCTTAACACACAAAGACATATACACTACTGACTCAGTCACTGACGTACAGACAACATAGTTACCATCCCCCACTTCAAAAGACGTGGGTGAGCCCCAGCTCAACAATCTCCATGTATTTTTGGTCCCTGAGAAAGGAGATACACCTAAAGTCATATGCCTGGACAAAGCACTCTCTCTCTCTATACCAACCCCCCCACACACACAATATCAAGTCAACTATATGAAAACAGGCAACATCCTAGGTTTGAATATTATTGTAATGAATCTTATAAATATCTATCTATCTATCCCTCAGATAACAACAGGTCTGTGATTGGATAAATTGTGACCGCAACTCAACTTTACGTGTCTGAACTCTTAACAGCTTCTAACAATAGAACAAAATGTCTCCCATTAGGTGAAGCATCCGAAAAATTTGTTTGACACGTGCCCCTCCAACCAACTCTTTCCCACTTCATATTCACGGCACATCTGATCGAAAAAAACCAAGAGGCATGTCTCTTTGGGCAGATTTCCCAATTTCCCCCCCAGAAAATGCCGCTAGAACGGCAACAGCTGGGAATGCCATCCCTCAAGTGCTGCTGAGAGGGAGGTCTTCCTTAGATGGCGGAGTGTTTACTCCAAACAGGATTTGAGGCGGGCATGTGCTAAGTCATCCGCCAGGCCGGGAATAATGATTAGAAAAACCCACCTAGTCTTGTTTTGCGAGTATGAATATCTCTCCTGTGGCCGGCTGTTGCCATGCAGCATGGGACAGCGTGTCAGCTGTGAGAGTGAGCGCGAGCGCGCTGGGCGACGGCCAGAGAGTACGCAGAGGCAGAGTTTATCGCACTCGCTAACTCACCGCAGAGGCAGAGTTCATTATTACACTCGCTAACTCACCTACCACTGCTGAGCGCTCAGGGAGCACGGAGCCCGCTGGAGAGCACTGAGGCCAAAGCTCATTTGGTCTTCCAAACAATAACATTTTGAAAAATTGGTGAAAACAGATGGACGATGTTCGATAAAGTGAGTGGACACTGAGAGTTTGAATAGGTGCAATACATAGGCAGTATTCAGAGGAGGGCGAGGGGTGTTCTCTACAATCCACACACCACACACTTGGGTTAGAAATGCTGCCTAGAAGTAAGACAGAGGGAAAAACTAATCATGAAGAAAAAGTGATGTGTCAAGGAAGGGATTGGTTGCCGCCTAGCGATGTGGGCAATAAAGTACAGTTTTTACTCGAAGTCAGTAGCGGAGATTTGGGGGGGGCTGCGGCGCGAACAACCCGGGGCCTCGCCGCTAGGGGGGGCCCCCCACTGGTAGGATTTTTTTTTTTTTTAATACAGTTTATTGACCACATATCCATTCGGAATTGTTTACTACTTAAATGTTCAATAAAAATATATGTAGGCTGGGTTAGGCATAGTTTTTGTCTGTTTAACACAGCCAGAGAGCTGGCTATACTGTGTGAGGGAACTACCGATTTTGATAGGGGAAGAGTTCGTAAGAAAAAGCGTTTGTGTTCAGATGAACACGCAGATGAGATTTTAGAAGACAGCAGGGACAGATTCAGAGTCGATGTGTTTTACTACATACTTGACGTCTTTGTTTCTCAGTTTGAACATCGATTTGCAGATTTCAAGAGAATGGCTGGAAAATTTGCTGCTCTGAACCCAAAACATTTTACTCTGATGCCTGAAAAAGTTAGAGCGCTTTGACTTTTATTCACAGGATCTATCCAATGCCTAATTGAAGTGGTTAATGAATTTGTTACATTTTGTGCAATGTACAGTGAGCTGTGCATGCATTTAAACACCCACAGAATCCTCCCATTTCTCATCGCAAAACGACATGGATCGGGCTTTTTTCCTAATCTTGCCATTCTTTATCGTTTTTACTTGACGATTCCAATTAGCAGTGCGAAGGCAGAGAGAAGTTTTAGCCGACTGAAACTCATCTTGCGCCCACCATGGGTGAGTCAGCGGCTGTCAGACTTAGCACTCCTCTGTATCGAGAGACATTGAGGTCAATAAGGATAAAGTTATTGACAGATTTGCAAACATGAAGGAGAGAATGCTGAAACTCAAAATAGATTAAATGTTTTTGCAGTGTGCATGTCCTTTTAGGCATGTAAAGCCACGCGTCTGTTTTTTTCCTTTGTTGAGAAATTCTTAAAAGTGGGCCAACTTTTTAACGCTCTTGAGTTCACAGTCGCCATTTTCTGTTAGGCAAGGGCTATGGGATATTGTTTTCATTTACGCTTTTCTTTAAAAAGGATGGGATAGTTGTTGTCCCTTTAACATGCTAAATGAGTTGAAGTTGTTGAGCAAAGTTGTTGTTTGTTTGACCGGAATAGGGAGCTATGATCAAAGGCTTTATTTTTTATTTTTCCTGGAATAAACATATATTAAATATTTTGGTTGGTTGGCTACTGCATATTACATGTATGAATGGAAAGGTTGGTGAAATTACGCTAGCGCAAGCCAACGCAACAGTGCGGGTTACTGCAACAATCAGTGAGGGGGGGCAACATCTCCCGCCCCCCCTCACACAATACCCGAGCTCCGCCCCTGCTCGAAGTATAATCTGCCACTGCACACTGAGGATCGAAACTAAAACTGGATTCTCAGTGATAGGTTTGACTCAGTAGAAGAACCCTTAACATTTTGCTTTGCTTTGTCCACACAAAAGAACCTCTGAAGGTTCCACATTATGTAATTGACTAATAAAAGGTTCTTTGTAAAGCTGCAAGTATTCATTCAGACACCAAAAAAATACAAAAAGAAAAAAAAGCAATGCAAAGAGGAGATCCATTTAATTAAGTTTCACTTGTGAATAACTTTAGTAAATTGCACTGCCTCCACGTTTAGTCGGGAGTGATGCATAGGCTAGCGAGCTTTCAACAGAGATAACAAGGGTGGTCGAGTCTAGGGTGAGACAACATGGACTTCAGAGAGAGACTGATCGAATGTTGACCGTCTTGCACAAATGCAATGACAAAACCATGACTCAGTAAAATAAATGAGTTTGTTTCTCGATGATGACAGTTGCGTGACCCTGACCCTGAGTTTGTAGTGATGGTACAGTAAGCGTGATCATCTGTGTGTTTGTGTGTGTGTGTGTGTGTGTGTGTGTATGGGGTGTTGGGGGGTGACAAAGACACGACTGGGAGTTGATGGAGCCGTGACCCCATCCTGATGATGGTGCCGGGGGCTACGTGGCCGTGACTGTGGTGGAGGGGGGCCGCTGGCCTGAGCCGTTGGCTGTGTGGCTGCCGCTGCCTGGGCTGGGATTTAGAACATGTGTGACCCCATAAAGCGGGCTTAAAAAAGGAATGGGCAACGAGTCGCCACTCACAACAACAGGTTGTAAATTTTTTTTTTTAATACCCCCGCCCCCCAATGCCTCCCTCTCCTTCTCACAGGGCCAACAGTTGCAGTTAGGGCTTTAAAAAAAGTCAAACCTAAAATTATACAATGAGCGCACACAAATAAATTCCCTCTCTTTTGGTTCAGTTATATAGAAGGACAAGGATGGCATCTAAGGAATTAACTGTGAGTTTTACAGACATACAGATTACAGACCAGACTTAACCAGTGATATTTATTGATAAGGTGTTGAAGGAAAACAAACATGCTAGTTTATGCTGTGTTTCTTACATTTGTTATGTGTTATGTTTTTTTTTTTTTGTTGCTATGTCTGATATTTATATATTACATTTTATAATCTGCTGGGTTTCATTTCAGCTAGTTAGTTTAGGAAGTTTAGTTTTAGATCACAGCTAATGACAGAAAAAGCAAACATTTTTTTCTACAATGAGAAAGGAGATCTTGTATTTTATTCACCTT
Organism: Alosa alosa; assembly: GCF_017589495.1. Taxonomy (NCBI): domain Eukaryota; kingdom Metazoa; phylum Chordata; class Actinopteri; order Clupeiformes; family Clupeidae; genus Alosa; species Alosa alosa. Next base: position 32,522,072 of record NC_063195.1, on the reverse strand, counting down.
TTAATGCACAATATTACTTATCAATACAGAGTCATTACCTGGTGAGATAACGGTTCATCCCGTTTAATCTATAAACACAGTTAGACAGCCTGCGTCAGCAACAGCTGTTTCTGTGCATAGAACGCATGCAGCCCACTAGAGTATTTCTCATATGATGAATGTGATGTCAAATAAATCGCCATGAATAGATATATGACAACCATAATGTTTCTCTATGTGTGTGACTTGGATTTTATCATTGACATGTGACCAACATTTTGCCAAATAAGGGGATCCCGTTCTGCATGTAAAAGCCATTTTATCACTACAGGAGAAGGGATTTAATAAGAATGTCACATATCATGTGATGGATGTTTAAGGTTTGTGAGTGTGGTGTATCTTTGTTACATACTCAATCCATTCAGATTATATGCAACTAGCTGAATGTTTCAACGTGCAAAGAAATGTTCGGCCATCTTAAACCATCCTCACTCACAAGGACCTATCAGAGATGCATTTCTTCACCAATTTGAATAGCATTTCCACCCTTTCCAACTCATCTAATTCCCACCGCTAACCACAACACATCCAAGAGGACATAGCGTCCAGAACATGTTCTTAGTTCTATAAGCACGTTTCCACACTGCTTCCTTTACTGGCCTGCATTCTGAACTTGCGGCTTGAGAATGACCCCACTCACACTCTCACCCCAATGCCTACCCCGAGGAAGGTGACCCCAGTAGAGGGTTGATGGGTAAGCAACTGTTGCCTCAACCGACAGCTCCTCATGAAAATGACAAGTTTATTGGGGAGGCCTGCCATGGCCTGGAGTTCGACAGTGAGGAGGGAGAACGGTGGAAAAAGGCAAAAGAGAGCGTGTGCATGTGTGTGCATATGTATGCAAGCATACATACACACAGCGAGACCACCACAGCAGAGACAAGGACAGAGTGGCCCTATGTTCGCGGATTTGACGACGCCGGCACCTGTTGGACGGCAAATTAACTTGTATGCGTAACGACCGCTAAGAGGCGGACAGATTTATGCGTGGTTTTATCGAGGCGCACCCGGCCTGATTACGGTCTGGTATAAACTGCTGATTACCCGCTGAGTCACTAGCTCACCAGCGAATGCCTCAAGAAGAGATATTAGCCTACACTCACAAAAGCCATAAGTAACATGCTTTGGCCAGTGTTTGCAGTATTTGTGATGAGACTGTGCAAAATGAATTAATCTCTGTTGGCGATCTGCCTTATTCATCAATTGTGATTGTCGTTTTATAAGTCTGATTAATTGATTTTGTTACAAAAAAAAAATGCAACCAACCAAGGAATTGATAATCATCTAGTGCACCAAGTGGCCTGGCTGTGCTGTGTTCTTACCAAGTTTTCTGTGAGATCAGGTACCATTCATTCAGATTTAGAAATCTATAGCTAGACTAAGGCAGAAATTAAGTGTATCACATTTACTTACATACATGGTTTAACTCTGAGATGATATTTTGAAACTTCTTCCTGGGTGGGACAGGCATAAACACAAAATAAAAAAAAACTCACAAAGGTAGGTGTCAAGAGCACAATTTCATTTAGCCCAGATTCAGTTTAGTCACAGTAAATGTAGTTTTAAAATGTTTGGCGTGCAATATAAAAGAACGAAGAACTTCACGTCACAGATTGGGCTAAAGACCTTACTCCTGCAACCTGTCTTTTAAGCTCAAAGCACTCTTAAATAATTTCATTCAATGACTTATAATTTTGAAATCCTCAAACATTAGAAAAAGATAGCTTAGCCAAATATCCATGTACAGATGCATCTGAAAAATATAATGGAAAAGTTCATTGTTTTCCGTAATTTATTTTAAAAAGTGAAATTACACAAAGTGAAATATTTCAGTTTACAGCTCATTGAAATAAAAAAATCTAGTATTTCAAAATACTGGATATGAAGAAGTCATTTATAATAGATGACCTAAGAAGAGCTCTACTCAGCTAATTAAGTCAAAACACCAGCAATGGTTTCTTGAGCCTTCAATTTCTCAGTCTGGGCAAGGCAATGGACTTTTCCACGATATTCTATTTTTTTTTAGCTGCACCTGTATGTACATACATACAGTATAAGTACAATTCAATTAAATTCAAATGAGCTGTATTGCCATGACAAATATTTTTCTCCAAAGCAAAATCTTAAAACTGCCCAGAGACTAAGTTATGCAGTAATTTCCTGTGTATTAGCCGCATTGTGTATGAGCCGCAGGACAGTGTTTTATGCAAGTTAAAAGAAACAAAACCATATTAATACCATATTAAACTGCCCCTGTGTATTAACCTCAGAGCTGAAGAAATTTTGCAAAATCAATGTATAAGCCGCGGCTAATAGTTGGGAATGTAGTTGTAGTTAACAGTGTAACAGAGAGCATTTTGCCTCATCTACAAGGTTTTACATGGGCTAGCTACTCCCCACTGAGACAGTTCATAAAGATGATGCAGTATAGTGTAGTGCAGTTCAGACAGAGCAAGTGTGGGCAAACGGCCTTTTCAATCAGAGCCACCAAATACTGGAATAGTTTACTTAATGAGTTAAGATAGAAAATGTTGCTCTTTCAACTTTTAAACATAAACTCAAATCATTGGATTAAGGCAAACCAAATCTGTAATCATGGGTATCCTCACACTCGTATTCCTTTCTCAAACCCTCAGTATGTACGATGTCTGCATTGTGCTGGTCTTATCAATGTGTTTCACTGTTTTTTTTATTTTTATTATTATTTTCTTTCTTTGTTTACCTGTTTGTAATGTGTGTGTAATGTTGTTTGTGTTGCGTGTGTTGTGTAGCCATAGCTGTACTGTACTGTCTTGTCTGACGGGTATACACCTCTCTGGTCAGCTTGCCTACTCGCATGTATTCTTTTTATTTTTATAATTATCTTTTGTTTTGTTTTTGAGTGCTCTTTTATTCTAGGCTGCCTTTTTAAGAACTGGCTTGGGACAACAGGTGGGAATTAGCACTCTAACAGCTAACTTATTTTTCTTATTTACAGCTTTTTGTCTGTCAGTCAATGAGCACTGTCCCTATCAAATATAACAAATACAGTATAGTATTAATAGTTATTAGTATAATAGTTACTAATAGTTTGTTGATAATCTGACCATTTGTAGTGTGTGGGCAGACGGTCCAAATAAAGTGTGGCCTGTTATTGAAGTATAAGTCATCAGTGTGCGTGAGCATGGGATCAGCTGGCAGAGGCACTGTGGCTGTCCATCCAGACAGGAGCTTCGCCAAACAAGACAGGTGAGGGCTCTGCCAACCCTTGGATCAGGAGCGGTCTGTGGACAGAGGGCTGGCGTTTTGTGGGAAGGTCAGCTGAGCTGACATTCAGATAGAGAGTGGTGGTGTTGGGGGTGGGGTTAGACAGTGCCATGCCGTTGGGAGGCAGGGTCTCTTGGGACGCGGAGCCGGCTGGATCAGCTGACGGGTCAACCTGGCAGGAGAGCCAGATGACATGTGAGGCGGGAAGAAGGGAGAGTGACTCACCTCTCAGGGGGGGGATGACCAGGACCTGTGACCTCCTAACTGGCGCGGCGATGTCACGCCCCGGAGAATGCTGGAGCTGGGAGAGAGAACAAGATTGCCGCTGGTGAGTGAGCTCTTATGATCTCTGTGTGACCTATGACTCAGTGTGGGGTCAGCTTTTAGGTAATACATTGGGAGAGCAGGGGTAAGAGACAGCAGAAAAGTGGACGCCCAACCTGTTTGACATATCAGGGGCCATTGTGTGCTGAAAACGTGGAGCCCAACTAGCCACGTTCATAGAACTGAGTCATCACTGTTTCACGATACCTCAAACACAAAGCCTCTTATATCTTGTTATACATTAGAACAGGGGTCTACAACAGGTAGCGTGTATGCCTCCAGTAGCTCACCTCCTGTTTCTGACTAGCAAAGGGATAAGGATGTTAATAAACAGTCACTTGGTAAAACCTGTTCAAATTCCTATCAAATCAAATTCCCAGTCTACAGAGAAGGCAAAGGAAGTGAAAGGAGCCTTAAAACACATACCAAGCTCATTCAGCTGCTTTGAGCGGTCATCAGCTATGCTACTACTAATATAAAACAGGGATAGCTCTCGGCCATGTTCATTTTGTCAAAGTAGCTCTTGAAGGAAAAATGGTTGAAGACCCCTGCATTCGAAGAGAACAGTGCCACTTAGTGGTAGCTCTAGTACAGTTGACATGGAACAGACGAGTCATGGGGAAGGCTGAATGAGCTTCGAGAAGTGTAGTTTTTAAAAGTTTGTTTATTGTTTCCAATTAATAACAGAGAATAACACAAATTCAAACAAATACAGGATTTAAACTAGCTTCATTATACAGCAGTGGCCTAGGACAGGGAATGCAAAGACATTGTAAACATAACAATGATTCAAAAGAACAAACACCAACCAATATATGTAAATATATATCTTTAAAAAACATATCAAGAGAAGTACTAGACAAAAAAAAATCAATAGATGTATTATATCGGAAGTATAAAAGGCAATGTTTGACTTGTAGCTTAAATTGGGGTATAATGGGGTATTTTTTTTTCTGATATTATAATCATGGCTTTTTAAACAAGGTTAAGTGAATGTTTTCAGATCTCACAGACACTTCTGTCACCAACTACCAACAGAAACCTAAATGTGGGTAACACAAAGCTGTTGTATGTACATGGAGGCATGGTGTGCTGCTCTATTCACATTTCACCTGTCTGTTCACCCCCCAGATACTCTCATTGAAATGTAACACTTTTTAAATGGGATTAAAAAAAGATCTCTTGGAAGCATTTTTTTAAAAAATGGCCAATGTAACTGTGGATAACCTCAGATTAAGAAACAATCTCCACTGGACAGAAGCACAAGGCCAACAGCAAGTTTCTAACTTGGAAAAATCATGCCACTCAGCCTTTTTATTTATTTTATTTTTCTTAAAAAAAAAAGAAACAAAAAACAAATCTCTAACAATATGACAGACAAAAAAAAAGCTAAAATGTTTTTTTTCTTTTGTAATAAAAAAAGCAACTCTTTACAGGACTACTCCCCAAACCTCTCCCGTCATCTTACCAAAAACCCACATCTAAATACACAGTTCTGCAATTCTGCAGGCAAACCCTGTGGCGGCCTGTGATCCTAGAACAGATTTAGGGCTGCGGAACATGTACCCACTCCAACTCCAAAATACCTTTCCATGCTGATCTGTAGATGGAACCATGGGCTCCTACACAACCTGCAAGAGCTGATGAGTGTTGGTGTGGGTTTGGGTTTGAGAAAGAGAGAGGGGGGCGAAGAGGGCACAAGAAAGCGAGGGTGGCCTCTCAACCGTGAGTGGTGTCGTCCTCCACAAAGTCCTTGGCCTGCTCTGCCGAGATCACGTCAATGTGACTCACCTGTGGGGCGAGAGCAAACACACACACACACACACACACACACACACACAGCCTTGAGTGTCATTCCGTGACATTTCAGTTGACAAGCATATCCACAGGTGCTGCACCACTTATGACATTTGAATTATTGATAAACATTCGCTTCATTCACCACTCCACAGCCTTGGTGCAAAACTGGGCATTTATAACTAGTAAGCATGCAAGCGTATGATAACACTGACCAATGATACAAAGTCTGGGCATTTATAACTAGTAAGTAGGGCTGGGATAAACGATTATTTTTTAAACGATTAATCTAGCGATTATTTTTTCGATGCATCGATTAATCTAACGATTCATTTTTTCAGTCTGATTTGATTTCGATTCGATTATCTTCCCATTAATTCACTAATAGCAACTTATACTAGGGCTGGGCGATATATCGGTATTACGACTACGACCGATATATTTTTGAAAACGATATGTAGTTGAGACAATATCGTAATACCGGTATTATGTCAAATAATGGGCCATTTTATCAAAGCCACTTGCTCTTCTGTGTTCAGACCATTCAGATAGCCGCAGCTCTGCTCAACTGCGCCCCTTGCGTGGGCACGTTCTCCCTCGCAGCACTACAAACTTTCAAACATGACGGACACAGAGTCAGATTTTGTTTACCTTGATCAGAGGGTGCTGATGCCTATTCCGTCGGCACATCAACGGCTAGACCGAGAATTCTCGTTGTGAAATCAAAATTCCACTGAAGCTCCAAGCGGTTTTGTGCACGCAGATTTAAGTTACAACACTGTTTACAGCTCTTCGACTCACGGTAAAATGTCATTTTTGGTATATAGCCTAGCTAATTTAAATACACTGATGAACCGGAACATGCAAAAATGAACGCATACAAAACGACGGTAGCGTCTATCACACTCTTGATGAGTGACTCAGTTACGTTGTTTAAGTAGCCTAATTGTTAAAAACTATTTTTGTTATTGATAGCAACATGTCTAGGCCATCATAGGCTACATTTGCTTGTCATCTAGGCCCTATCAAACCCTTACGGGTAAAAAAACTGCATTGTGTGACAAAACTGCAGTTTTTTTCAATATTTTTGTGCCCAAAATATTGCATTGTGCAGTACAATGTAGGCCTGCGTTGTCAGTCAGGGTCAACTTTTGGTCTTTTGTTATTTGCACAGCTTTATCAGAGCAACTGTAGCCTATGCCTATTGTAGGCCTATGTTATTGTTTACACTTTTTTGCACAGCTGTGTTAGAGCAGTCTGAAATAATTCTAATTAAAGCTGGTTGAGTGAATACGAAACACTTAGCTCTTTCTGTTTAAAATATCGATATATATCGTATATATCGCCAATCAGCTCCAAAATATATTGGGATATCAGTTTTGGTCCATATCGCCCAGCCCTAACTTATACATGTTTATTTACATATCTGAATGAATAAACATGAATTCTTTAACATTGCAATATATGTTTATTGCTCTTAAGATTCCAAAATAAAAGACTATACAAGTGCAAAGTAATGCATTCTTAGTCAGAGGTAGCATTCAATAAAGTTCAGTAGTGTATGTCTAATTGAGTGCCTGTAATTCTAAGACGTTCGTGTGGGAATCCTTGTAATTAACATTAACACAGTTAAAAGGCTGCTGATGTGTGGATGCAATTCATAACGTAGTTAGTTCAAATAACGGTTCGTACTTCTCCTTTGGACAAGCACTTTTGAGTCTTGGAAAACACTTTTCCATTTACATCGGGATTTTGCAAACATTCAGAGTCAACAAAATGAGCCCTGCATGAGTAACGAATACAAGCAGCTGCAAGTAAGCATGCTAAACTTGACATCCAAACAGTATTCTAACGTTAGCTTTGAGATACTGCTTGATTGCACACTGTAACTTAACTTAGTTTAGTCTCCTCAATGTACTATGTTGTGATAAGACCTTAGCAGAGTTTACTTTAACTTTAATGCAGCAGTTTTGAACAAATTTGCGCAGCATGGTCACGATGCTAAGCGGATTTAATAGCAATTTAGCCCACTGTTCTATGCAGTGCAACATGTGGCAACAACAATCCTTCAACAATCGTGAATATTTTGTTAAATGCACATGCAGAGGAGGAGCAGCGGGCTCGTTACGAGAGAGAGCAAGCGGGGCGAGGAAAGGCTGTGTGAGTGCAGCTCAATGAAATTATTTTATCTTATCTTTAATTTAAATAGTATGCCTAGGCCTACAACATAGAACATCAATGTGTGGTGGCCGGTTTTGATTTCGTGGTGCCCAGCCACAGATTAGTCAACGTATGGAAAACACTGAAGGTGTAAAATTAAAAATATTTAGCAGCACACGTTATGCTTGACGAATCGACGGTCATATTTTGCGTCGACGTCATCGATTACGTCGACGCGTTGTCCCAGCCCTACTAGTAAGCATGCAAGCGTATGACAACACTGACCAATGATACAAAGTCTGGCCATTTATAACTAGTAAGCATGCAAGCGTATGACAACACTGACCAATGATACAACGTCTGGCCATTTATAACTAGTAAGCATGCAAGCGTATGATAACACTGACCAATGATACGAAGTCTGGGCATTTATAATTAGTAAGCATGCAAGCTTACGATAACACTGACCAATGATACAAAGTCTGTCGAAAAACGTGCCTACAATGGACTTTTTCTGAATAGACTGTTACAGATTCTTAATGGTTAATTATATGGGTAACAGCTACATATCAATCTGCAATAACTGTTTTCTAGTGAGGTGCATACGATTCTGGTGACCTCATTTCAGCCCATTAGTTACCTTGTTTCTAAACTTGACGCCGTAGAACTTGTCGGCCGACTCCAGCAGCTCGGGCCTGAAGGTGGTGGTGATGAACTGGGCATGGCCGGCCAGCTCCACAATCATGTCTGAGGACACGACAGAGAAAGAGAAACCATGATGAAGCTATCGGGAAAACTAGGACATCCAACATGACCATTCAACCATGCACCAATCAGCAGGCAACATTCCATATACTCCAGACAATGCTTTGCTAATTGTAAGTGGAAGAGTATTTTTTTTTATGCCATTTAATTACCAGTTCACTCATTAATACATTATAGTATTGAACATGTATTGTAAATCATTAATGAATACAGGTAAGTGTAAAACCGCCCCCTATGTACTTTGCAAGCTTCCATCAAGTACAAATGAATCATATGACTGAGATCAGCCACCCTGGTATCAGACAGTGCGTCAGTGTGAAGGTGTGGAGTACCTGACACAGCCTTTCTGTGCTGGGCGTCCAGCGCCTGGTCGATCTCATCAAACAGGTAGAAAGGTGCCGGGTCGCACTTCTGGATGGCAAAGATGAGAGCCAGAGCCACCAGAGACTTCTGGCCTCCAGACAGCTGCTGCATCTCCCTCATCTCACCCTGCTTCCCTGTGAACGACACCTGGGGGAGAGAATGGGAGAGAGACAGAGAGAGAGGTGGAGGAGAGAGAGGAGGAAAGAAGGGGAGAGAGACAGAGAGAGGAGGAGAGGGAAGGGGACAGACAGAGAAGAGGAGAGAGAGAGGGAGGGGAGGGAGAGCAGGAGGAGAGAGAGAGAGGAGGAAAGAAAAAGAGAGAAGGAGGGAGGGCGGGAGGAGAGAAAGAGAGGAGGAAAGAGAAAAAGAGAGAAGGAGGGAGGGCGGGAGGAGAGAGAACATGAGTGGGAGAGAGATGATAAGTGTGCTTTTAGTCTATCTTCCTCCTACTCATATTGTCTAAGATCTAAGACAATTATCCTACAAGAGAGTACAAATGTCTCTTGAAACACTCATAACTACTTTACATGATTCACTTTCATTTCTTTATATAGCGCCACTAACGATTTATATTGTATTATATAAGGCTCTGTACAGAGCCTGAACCCCCAATGCTGAAAACTTTAGGCAACAATGACAAAAACTCTTGATTCAGATGAATCACTTGTGACTCGTATCCACTGAATGAAAAGACTAATAAAAACAATCAATAAATAAGACAAGTTTGACTACTCTGCGTACTGAGTGAGTGTTTTGTCCACCTACCCTGATGCCCACTCCAGTGAACTGGTCGACTGAGGGCACGCTGCTCTGGGAGGTGGTGCCCCTCTCGCTGTCGGTGCCGCCCTCGCCCTCATCCTGCGACTGGCTGCCCTCAGCGTCGCCCTTCTTCATCACCAACGTGGCTTTGCCGCCGGGCACCAGCTTCTGGAACACCTCGCTGAAGTTCTTAGACACCTGGTGTGAACACGGCAGACAAACCAGCTCAGCTCAGTGAGTGTTCAGACCTTTCTAGGAACAGTGACAAAGGACCATTCTGTTTATTCACTGTTTATTCATTTAGCTCTCCCTCTCCTCTTGTCCACTATTGTCCTCTGATGAGCGTCTGCTCTGTCGGCCCTCCATCAACACTAACAGGTCACAATCAAGACTCTGACTCTTCTGTGACATAATTCAAATGTCCTCTTTTGCCTTTTGTCAAGAATGAGTCATTTACTGTATACATTTTTTAACATCATTTATTCATGACTAACGTAGGCTAGGCCACTTGGAAGTTGGAACGAAGAAATAAAATACCCCTTTGTAACATCATAACATCTCAGCACTCTGAAGTTTGCAGGAGTTGTGGTTTGTTATTTTTTATTAAGCTATTTGACTTGACTAAAATTGTTCATTTTAATGTAATGTTTATTGATGCAAGTCGCTAAAAAACATTAACATAAACATGATTTCCATTAACACTCTTTTTTGGCCAGAGAGGTAATTTCAAGCAGGGAACAGCATGGAACGCTTGTTCAACACCCACTGATCTCCATTACAAAAACAGGTCACTGTTTTGGCTGGCGAATTTGGCTCTACCTACGTGTCTATGACTGGCCAACAGCCCGCTTCCTTTTGAGAACAGAATGTGGTGTTCCTTTGTTCAACTGCATTAAGATGATTAACTTGGTGAGTCTGTAATTAAAGTGATACTGCGAACAGCTGTAGTCAACAGAGATGTGCTGGTTTATTTTGGGAGACTTAAGTATTCTACCTGCTAAGTCAACAGAGATGTGCTGGTTTATTTTGAGAGACTTATGTATTCTACCTGCTAAACACAGAGCTGCTGGAGGGCTGGGGAACAGAATGCTCAAACCAGAGGAACATTCAAATTTGGCAAACATGTTGTTTTCTCTGAACAGTTACATTTGAACGGTGTAGCCTAAACAAATGTTCGACCAAAAACTCATGGAGAGTTTGTACCCCTTACAAGTAAACATCTGCGTGTAGAACTTATACAATAAGGAGAGAGTCAAGAGACTGTACCAGTCTAAGCGCGAGTCGAGAGCTCGTACCTGTCTAAAGGCGAGTTGAGAGCTCGTACCAGTTTGAAGGCGAGTCGAGAGGTCAGACGTGTCTAAAGGCAAATCGAGAGCTCGTACCTGTTTGAAGGTGAGCTGGATGGCCTCGTATTTGCGCAGCTCCAGCACGTTCATGAGCTCCATGATGGACTTGTAGCCGCGGTCGAGCTCTTCTTGTCGCTTGATCAGCTTTTCCTTCTGCTCGGAGAAGTTCACAAACTGGTCCAGGGCCTTCTTGTTGACGTGGCTGTACTTCTTCAGCTCTGTGTTGCACTGCTCCAGCTTACGGAAGAGCTGCAGCCCAGAAACAGCACACATGCAGGTGAACACACAATACAGAACACATGCATATAATATATAATACATCCATATTTATATTAATGTAAACAACTAATCACCCACGTGACCATAACATGCTGCTAGAAACAAAGTGATGTAAACAAACAAACCAGCTGTATCCACATAAAGCACAATATTTTTCATGTTTTCATATTTTTAGATAGATAGATAGATAGATAGATAGATAGATAGATACTTTATTGATCCCCAGGGGAAATTCAAGATGACAATCATCTTACAAATGAGGATTGTTTGGGTGTTGTGTCACTGATGTTGTCATGATCAGTTGTCATGATCACCGATATGGTCTCCATCAGTTGGATGGAAACTTTTTTTCAAAACAAGTCAGTCATGCCCCTTGGCCATACACACAATCGCTGTGATCAGAGCACTTAGTGTTTTGTTATTGACGCGCCGTATGTGTGTGTGTGTCAGATCACACAGCACTGACGGTGATGCGCTGGTCAGACCCTCAGCAGGCTGCTGCCCACAGAGCGGAGTGGACCGAATCTGCCCCGCCCCACGGGCTACTTGATGTTGCATAAGGCCTGGAGATATTTCTAGCATCCAAGAGAGAAGGTCAGGCTCCCTCGCTCCCTCCCTCCCTCGCTCGCTGGAGATGTGAACATCCCACTCGTCTCTCTTTCTCACCCACATTTTCACTGGCGCGCGCACACACACACACACACACAAGCTTTTTCTCTCTCCCTCTTTCTCTCGGGTCACACACACGGCTCTCGATCACTATCTGTATCTTGGTCAAAGAGATGCTCAAGGTCACATGCACTGTCACACACACACTTTTGTATCTCTCTAACTCACACACTGCCTTTCTCTCCTCAACACACACACACACACACTTAGGAGCCCAGAGTGAGGGGCAGTGGGGGTCTGAGTCACCCTCGTGTGGGAGGGATGTGACACTGCAGCAGTGCAGCACAGATGATGACTACAGGCAGGAGAGGGGGAGGAGAAGAAAAGTACACCAGAGGAGACGGAGAAGAGAGATGCTGGAGTAGAAGGAAAACAGAGGCGTGGGGTGTGGAGGACAGCAGAGGAGAGGAGGAGGTGAGTCAGAGGAGGAGAGAGGAGGGAGGACAAGATGAAATAGTGAAGAAGAGCTGGCAAAGAAACTCAACTAGAATTAGTTGGGAGTAGAGAGGATGAAACCATTAGAAACAGATAAGGAGGAGGACATTAGAGCAGAGGAGGCTAATGAGGGATCTTAGAATGGAGTCATTGAAAAAAAAAAACGCTGTGTTGGAGGCTTAAAGGGGAAAGAGTCAAGACTAGAAAAGTCTATTAGAATGAGAAGAGGAAGTGGTCCTCCAACACTGAGAAAGAGGAAATAAAGTAAGAAAGGTAGCATCCTGGTACCGGCTAAAACAAGAGACCGGTTCAAAAATGCAAGGACGACTAAAATAAACAAAAAAATGCAAAGATGTGGATGGAATCTGTAAGCATCACCCGATGAGACAGGTGCAGGAATACAGAAACAAGGACTGGAATGAAACTAGGACTCAAGCTCAAGAAAATGGGAAAAAATTTCAATAAATTTGAACGCATGAAGATGAGGGTGCCATTAGTGCAAATATGTCAGTCCGAATGCACTGATTAGTGCAAATATGTCAGTCCAAATGCACTGACTAGTATAAATATGTCTGTCTCAATGCACTGACTGAGTGAACCCCACCTGTTTGAGCGTGAGCGTTTGGTACTTCTCGAAGGCCTCCTGTGGCAGGGAGCCCAGCTCGCGGATCTTCTTCATGCACTCCTCCTTCTTCTTCAGCAGCATGCCCTGCCGGTTGGTCATCTTCTCCAGCTCCTTGGTGTCGTGGTTGATGGCGTCGTTCTGCTCCTTCTCAATGTTCTTCCAGCGGTCCATGCTCTTGATGTGATCCTTGATCTCCACCTCCGTCTTGTCAATCAGGCCGTCCAAGTCTGGGATGGGTGGATCGTGAAAGTACAGACACTCACAAACCAAGACATTTAGAATGTGTTTTCCCACAGAGAGGGGCCTGTATGCATGTTGCATATCATTTTTGATTCTGTTATTAAAGGGTAATATGGAGTTAGTAGGAGGTCTTGTGATAAAAGGCTGAGGCAGGTACCGTACCGTCCGAGCGGGCTAAGGTGTCCTTGATGCGCTTGTTGATGCCGTCCAGCTCAGAGGTGGTGGCTGTGAGCACAGTGCCTCCCTCAGTCTCACGCAGCTCATTCAGCTCCTGGGTGCACACACACACACACAAACAAACAAACAAAGAGTCACAAACGCACACACATAGTCAACACACACAGGACGCATAGCTGATGATGGCCAAGATGGCGGTCCGACTCACCTGCTCCACTTGGTCCAGACGTTTCCGCAGGTTCTCATTCAGGTACGTCTCCACCCTGGTCATGATGCCCTCCAGCTTAATCCTCTCATTCAGCAGCTGTCTGTTATCCTGTCATGATTCACAACACACACACAAACAAGCATTACATAATCCATCATGAAATTCATGTAGAGCGCCAGAGCTCACTGCCAGACAAAGCCCTCCTCCACAAGGCAGTGAGTGAGTCAGGTTCATCTGTCTATCACCCTGATGGCCTACTGACACATGAGCACGACCTGCTTAATTAGCACCTTTCATTAGAGCCATAAAAGGGAACCCGCAGGGCCACCACACACACACACACACACAGATGAACTAAACACAGACACACACAGTCAGACTACAAAAAAGGCCTGCAGTTATGCAACTGATCATATTCCGTAGCCTCCCTCCACAGGCCATAAGGAGACAAAGGGAGAGAGTGTGAGGGAGATGAGAGCGGGCCGCGACCTCTTGCCTCCCACACGCGTCTGCAACAATGAGCCGGGCCGAGCGGGTAAGGCGCTTTAGGTGATAATGGGGCACAGCTGTGTGCGCGTGGACACACGCACGCACACACACACGCACGCACACACACACACACGGTGTTTGGTGGTTGGTGGTAAGCACGGGGAGTGAGGCTCAAAGAGCAGTGGGCTAGCGAAAGCTCTCGGCTGCAGAGGCCTCTCCACTCAAACGCAAATCAAAGCAACACAAGGGCTTCCCCCACGCAGCGGAGAGCTTCAAAGACGGCCAGGCCAAGAATAAGAACAGAAAATGTGTCACTCCCCTTTGTAGTGGAAAACTATACATGTACAAAACTGGCTCTCACTGAAGTATTATTTCAGAAAAACTTGTTTTAAATACACAGTTTTTCCCTCAGTCGCTTTGTTTAGTTTTTTCGCTTCGATTTCTTGAATCATTATTAATGTTGATGTGTTGCAGAATAGAAACTGCATTTCTCAAAACTAGTCCAAAGTGCACTGCACAGTGAATTACCTGCAAAAGTGTGTAACTTGCTCAAAAGCAAATATTTATGCATTTGGTTTAACTAGAGAGATTAGAGTAGTAGATTATTTTAGATGATTCTGTGCGTCCCAGGATCCAGGATCTCTTAAGTAAAATGTCTTCAATAACGTCCATCAAGCTGAACAACCCAACAAGCTGAACACCCAGCCTACGTGAGGATGCTCTTTGTGGATTACAGCTCTGCATTCAACACCATCATCCCAGACATCCTCATCAACAAGCTGCTCCACCGGGGCCTCTCCACCCCCATCCGCTCTTGGGTTTCCTCACCAACCGCTCACAAAAGGGCAGCGTCTCTACTTCCTGAGACTGCTAAAGAGAAACAACCAGCCCTCTGCTATACTCCCTGTACACCAGCGACTGTTCCCCAGCTCATCCAACCAACACCATCATCAAATTCGCAGACGACACCACAGTCGTCGGTCATATAGTAGAGGGTAATGAGACACACACACACTCCATCGGGAGATCGAGAGGCTGGCAGCATGGTGCAACAACCTCGAGCTCAACACATCAAAGACCAAAGAGCTGATCCTCGACTTAGTGTCAAGAGGGTCCACACCTTCAAATTCCTGGGGGTCCACATCGCCAACGACCTATTCTGGACTGTTAACACCTCCACCATCATCAAAAGGGCACAGCAGCGCCTCTACTTCCTGAGACTGCTAAAGAGAAACAACCTAAGGGAGACACTGCTAGTGGCCTTTTACCGCTCTGCCATAGAGAGCATACAGATGTACTGCATCACAGTGTGGTGTGCAAGCTGCACTGTGGCACAGAAAAAATCCCTGCAGAGGGTCATCCGCTCTGCAGAAAACATCATTGGCTGCTCTCTGCCCACACTGGACACCATTGCCTCATCCCGTTACCTCAGCAGAGCAGAAAACATAATGAAGGACAGTCTCACCCAGGCCACGAACACTTTCAGTTACACACACAGCCATCACAACTCTAAACACTCACTTACAGAAATAGGCCACTTTCAGTTACTGACTCTGGATGTGCAGGTTCTGACAGACATGTAACACCTTCCTGAGGGGAGAGACAGCTTTTCCCCCACAGCCATCACAACTCTAAACACTCACTTTACAGAAATGTATCATTATGAATGACTATCGTGCATTGCATTTGCACTTTCCAGCACTGTGACCTTTTCTAGAAAATAAATAAATAAATCTATTTCAATACTGCTTCTCTGTGACCTATTATGTGTACTGTATGTGTTGGTATGGTTCTGTGTGAGAGTATGTTCTCTCAGACCCCATTTACATTTGCAGGGCTTAAAGTAAAGAAAATGTCTGTGCCTGAAGATATCAAGATGTCATAAGCCTGTAGGCATATAGCCTGTTTTCAATTCTAAAACAACCAAGCCCAAGCCCGTGCCTGAATTCGGGCACAGTGCCTGAACACTTTAAAATTAAATAAAAAAAAAAAAACTAAATTTGTTTTTCAAATGGGTCTTGGATGATCTGACCACAAATAGTCAGTTCTAAATACAAGTGTAAACAATCACTAAGAGGCATTGTGATCCGATCACTCAAACCCACTTGCCAAGGTTGTTTGTGACGCATTTGACCACATATCTTTTGAATACATGTGTAAACCGCAACATGTCTTGGCTGACTTGGCTCACTTGTGACTTGTGGAAAAAGGCCCTCAGACAGACACTTGTTCCCTGCTGGACCCACCTGCTGCAGCTGGCGGATCTCGTCGTTGAGGTCGTCGACGCGACGCTGGTCCTCCAGACTGAGCTGGGCCAGCAGGTCAGTGCCCAGCTCGGCCTTCAGTGACTCCCGCGTGGACTCCATGGCGTGCAGGCTGGCCTCCAGACTCTGCAGACTGCGTTGCTGTGAGAGGGGTGAGGAGGGAGGGAGATGAGATATGAGGAGAGGTGACGAGAAGAGAGAAGGAGAGAGTGATGAGGGGAGGCAGAGGTGAAGAGAAGACGTAGAGAGCTGGGCACGGCTCGATGTCAGCTGTGTGTGTCTGACCATGGGGTTGACTCTCCACGTAGGGCACATAAGCAGAGGCCTGACAGCTCAGCAGCATGTCTCAAAAGCCTTGTTAGTGCACTCACAGGTCTACAGGGGCTCCGTGTGTCTCACCATGGCTAAAGTATTAATAGTGCAATGGCATCAACATAATTACAGGGTCCCTGATAAAACTCCCTTAACCTGCCTTTAATCCGCCTTTAATCTGCCCGTATGTGGAAGCCAGCATCTTAATCCACTTAATGTTCCCTTGATAATTTAGCTTACGACTGACTCACACGGAACTGCTAAATGGGGGGTCATGTCACTGCATCTGCAAATCTCTTAACATCCCCTACTGTAATGCTGCCATGATCTGTCTATTTCTGTGTGTGATGCCTGTTTAAGGCATGTTGACAAGATGACTTTAGTTGTGAAAACCCTTGCTGTTGTGGTTTGAGATTCCACTGGCAGAAAAGCGAAGTGCAAATGACACCCTAGATCATGGAGCTACGCATCTAAATGATCAGATGTAAACGTAACCTAGAGCGCCTCAGACTCCGTCGGCCAATCACGTCTGGCCTACCTTTGGCATGAAGGTCTTTTCGGACTGCTGGCGCTTCTCCTTCAGCATCTTCATCTCGGACAGGATGCTGTCACGTGACGCCTTGAACTTCCTCTGCTGGGTCTCAATCTGCTGCATCTGGTTCATCAGCTGGTCGATCTCGTTGTTGATGCGTGTGTTGGGGTTAAGGGAGAAAATTACACGTCCCATCAGCCAACTGTACAAATGTGAGTTGTGTGAGGTGTGTGCACACAGATGGGCAACATCTTTATTGGAACGTCACATACTACCAACCGTCCTGTATGTCCAACCTCTTACGTGTATGTGTCACTTAATATTAATTTCTATACAAACCAAGACGGCAGATTCCTAAAGAAACGCAAGCACCCACACCATAAGTGTATCTAAATTAGCTATGTACCAAAAACTACATTTTACTATGACTCGAAGAGTTGTAAACAGTGTTGTAAGGCTGCGTGTACAAATCCACTTGGAGCTCCAGTGGAATTTTGAATTGCGGCGAGAATTCTCGGGCTAACCGTTGATGTGCCGTGAGAAAGGTTGGGAATAAGCACCCACCAGCCCAGCACCAAACTCCAAGCGTGGTAAACAAAATTGGATATTTCAGGCAGTAAAAGCCCCGGTAAGAACCAAACTAGATTTTGTTCAAATCTACACACCTATGGCTACTGAAAAATGTAAGGTTCATTTATCAAATGTTAATAGAATTTTCGAACGAAATGGTTGGTAATTAGCACATTTGCAATATTTTATTCATGGGGTAAATTAAGACAGAAATGGAAGACTTTGCTTACTGCTGACAATAAAGAAATGCAGAGGCACTAAATGCAGTGTCGCATAAGTCCTGTCTGAACGATTCACTGCACAATCACAACCTAAAAAATGTAATTAATTAAGGGCAAAGGCATTACTGTCTTACAGGCAATAGGAAAAGCCCAAGATGACAACATCCATTGTCAGTGGTGAAGTAGCACGTATAGCAATCCTATTAAAAGGCTGGTCCAATAGTTTCAAAATGAACATGAAGTCTATGGCCATTAGGAAGCAATGACTGGAGAGATCTTCAGTGGAGCACGGTCAGACCATATTCACTGGATGGATTTAGGTCTGGTTGTACCAGGCTACCCATAATCCATCTGGAATGGGAAATCTACTGCACACCATTCCAAAAATCAACTCCAGGCAAGGAATGACGTGAGAATGTGACCGAGACTAAGACAGCACGAAAGCGAGGGGGAGGGAGTGAATCACTTTTCCAGATCAAAGGGCGCTGGTTCTGGTGACGGCGCTGCCGTGATGGCCCAACAACCGCTCGCCGCTGACAACCCAATTAACGGCAGTTTCCTGAGTGCGAAAAGACGACTGCCATCATGAAGCGCTCGCTTGGGGGGGGGAGCACAGGAAGAAGAGCAGAAAATAGCCCCTGACGAGGCTGATCCCCCAGGGGGGCACTGCCGATCTCAAGAGCACAGGTGTGAAAGAATAAGCACACCACCACCTCACACACACACACAGGGAGAAGCTTTTAAATAATTGATTGCTCCAGTGAGTCACCGCTGCGATCCACATATGGCGGCGTGTCATCAGCTCGTCCACCCACCCACACACACACAGTTAACGACCCACCTGCTCAGAATAGACACGCTATCCACACACTAGCAGACGGCACACACACACACACACACACACACACACACACACACACACACACACACGTACATGCTCTACACATGTGTACACACCCACACAATCCAAACCACATCCACACATGCTTCCACTCCAGCACACAGCCCCGCTCCCCCCCCCCAGATGACTCATACTCTACGAGGCTGTCCACCTCCAGCAGGGCACCTGCACTTTGCTCTTTAGCGCCCAAACGCCCTGATGTCATCAGCCTCAGAGCAGGAGCAGCGCAGACCGAACGCTGGCAACAACCCCAACCCCTCCACTCCACTCCCACTCGTTCATTAGGGCCAAGGTCAGCCATGTCAAGGGAGGGAGGAAGGGAGGATGAATGGAGGAAGAGAGGGGGGGTGGATGAAGGAAGGGCTGGAGAGAGGGATGAACGGAAGAGAGAAGGAAGAAATGGATTGACGAGAGGAAGAGAGAAAATAAGACTGGATGGGGGAAGGGCTGGATAGAGGAGAAGGAGGGAGGGGTGGATGAGGGGAATAGAGAGAGAGAGAGAGAGAGAGAGAGAGCGTGCATGTGGTGAGGGGGCAGAGGGCGTCAATCTGACTCACAAAGCAGATGAATCACCCCTCGGTTTCTGAGGCAGGTTACCATCACACCTGCTGGTTTAGTCAACGCACACGGGCAAGTGCAAGCGCTGTGCAGAGACCAGGAACACCGAAGGTCATCTGGGCAGCCAGATTTACTTTTGACCACAGTGGGTGGGCAAACGGTTTGGCATCACTGCACAATGATGCTCACTGGCTGTGACAAACTGGTCCAACTGTTGTGAGGCAGTCAACAGCCAAATCAATCATTCAGATTTACCCAGGCAGAAAGACCTAACTGACATGAGAGCCACTCCAACTTTCAGTCATTGCTGCATACTGTGTGTGTAACAGACTAAATAAATGAAAAGACTGTTTGAGCATGCATGCATCTGGTCTGCACAAGCATTATGTGATCACACTGCGTGTACACATGTACCTGAACATCCACAGGCATACATACATAACTACAAATTGTGTGTGTGTGTGTGTGTGTGTGTGTGTGTGTGTGTGTGAAATGTGCTGAAGGATATGTTCGATGTTGCGGCGCAGGTTCTCGTTGAGTTTGGCCTCCAGCTCGCTCAGCTCCTCCTCAGCTCTCCTCATGTCCTTCTGCAGCTCCAGACGCGACTTCCTCGTGTCGTAGTAACCGCCTGTCAGCGCACCTCTGCTGCTCACCTGGTCACCTGCGTACGCACACACACAAGCGATATGAGCACTGTATACACAAGTATTTCAATCTTGAATGCATCCATGTAGCACATATTGGGCCCCAACACTTTCTACGATTACCCTCATCATAGACAACATAGTGAATTTGACGTTTCTCCATTGTTGCATACAGCAAAACAGAATCTTTCTCCATCCTGGTTATGTCATTCCTTGGGTAAACTGGAGATGCAACCCTAAACCTACTGAACACCTTCAGGCCCATGAGTTTGAGCAGAATTCGATCATTGGCATCACAGCGTATCTGGCCGTACCCTCCAGAGTGATGCAGTCCATGGTGAAGGCTCTGGCCAGCTGAGTGGACACCTCCATGCTGCGGCAGATGAGGGTCTTGCCGAACACGTGCTTGAAGGCCTTGTCAAAGTTGGTGCTGTAGCGCAGCTTGCTGATCATCGGGATGGCATCCTGCAGAGAGAGGAGAGAAAGAAATGCAGTCTTCCATCTAGCGCACACGAATCAACACATTTCTTTATTTTTACAGCATCAAGTCAACAAACAGGTAATCTACATATATATATATATATTTTTTTTTTTTTTTAATTTATGTTGTTATACTTCATGAGATAGCAGACAGGCTCAATTAGGGTATATATTCTGTGGTGTCCACACCAATCGAAAACGGCAGCCTTTACACTGCAAAGTAAGATTAATGCAAGTTTGGGGGAACAGAGAGAAGATCTGGTTTGGGCCAGCTCTGGTTTGGAAATCATTAATACTGCTTTTTACCAGAGCAAAAGGGTATTTGTTATAAACCAGCTTGGATTAAAGGTCAGTGTGTGTGTTTGCATACATGTGGGAATGGTATTTTAGATTAAAGGTAGGTGTGTGTGTTTGTGTATGGGCATGGTATCTTAGGTTAAAAGTAGGTATGTGTGTGTGTGTTTGTGTATGTATGGGCATGGTATCTTAGGTTAAAGGTAGGTGTGTGTGTTTGTATACGTGTGTGCATGGTATTTTAGGTTAAAGGTAGGTGTGTGTGTGTGTTTGTGTATGTGTTGGCATGGCATCTTACGTTGGTCTCTGGGTAGGCAGTGTCGCGCACGTCCAGCTTGCTGAGGGGCAGGAAGGTGACCTCTCCCGGCAGATTCATCTTGTTGAACTCCATGAGGATCTTGGTACTCACCTCGTCTGTCTCCACGATGTGGTAGAACAGCCTGAGCAGGGCACAGAGCGGGAGGAGAGAAACATCGAAAACGAAAGTGTGAAAGACAATAATGAAAGAATGAGGGTGGAAGAAAAGAAAATAAGAAAAGGAAAGAAAGAAAAAAATAAGTCGATGCTGAAGCCTCATCGCCTCTCCTGGGACACAGGAGTCAGGTGATGACACATCTACGGGGAAAGCAACAACGGCTGCACATCCAGTGAGTTGGTCAGTTTAATCAATACACTCAACACAGGGCTACTCAACAGTGTGAAAAATAGCAAACTGGGCATGAGTTTGAGGAAGGCTCATTTTACAGGGAGTATACAGTATTTTAGGGCATCTTTTGTGTAGAATTAGATTTCTCCGCAATGGGTTTTTTGAAACTCTTCATGTAACCTTCATACCCAGACTGATAACCTTTCATATTCAGATTTACAGTGTGTGGGTGGGTGGGACGAGCTGATGACAGTCTGCTGCAAATCATCCAATCTTGACTGGTGTGACCAAAACTGAACTTTTTCTTCAATGCTGGCACATAAAAAAACACCTGCATCCACCCAACAGCCCATAATACCCCAAGGGACACGTAACCCTGCTCACCTGGTTCCCGCTGTAACCTCCACACAGGTGTAGAATGCTGGCTCACACTCAAAGTTGTTCATGACGATGCCGTGGTAACCGTTGATGACGTGCTGGTTGATGCCTTTGCGGCGGAAGTGCTCCAGCACCTTGTTGATGCTGTCGATGCCGTTGAGGATGGCCTGTGGGGTGAGAGCAGAGCACCACCCTCACGGTCATTCACTGGCCCTCCCTCAACAGTGACAAACCAAACAGGAACCAGAGAGGCCCAAGAGATAACATCACTTTAGAGTGTTTGGAGGTGAACGTGAATGCTTTAGCAGACATGTGACAGTGGTAGTAGGTCAATATGTTTCACACATTGTCGACATTGAACCTGACTGATGGAAGTGTGTGTGTGTGTGTGTGTGTGTGTTACACGTCTCTCCTGACCTTGCCGGTGGCAGCACGGAGCAGCTGTTGTTTCTTCTCCAGGTCCTCCCTTTTGGCAGCCAGGGCCTGCTGCTCAGCATTCTCCTCTCTCCACAGGTAGCTGTGAGAACACACACACACACACACACACACACACACACAGAAATACATTAAACACAGGCCAAAATATACCTTTATCAACTTAACAAAAGAATGAATATATATATATATATATATTACTCAAATGATGACACCTTTATCAGGGTATCTGCACATTTTCCAAGTGCAAATTTGGAAAAATTAAGACTATACCACGGCAAAAATATACATACGACAACTTAAAACCGTTTTATGCAATAGTTTTTTTTTTCCCCCTACTAATTTTAACCCCCACCCCATTTTGGACGTCTACAGAAGTTACCACATATATTTTGGCGAAAGAAAAATAATTGTGTGTGAATTACCTTCACAGCTATAAATGCCCAATGTTAGGGTCTGGGCTGCTTGCTTTTGAAGCTGGCTGTACATATCTGGTTGTGCTTACTGGCTGAGGCTGACTGTTTTTCACCTGTGTCTGTACTTGCCAAAGACATGTCCACTGGACTGGATTCCCTTCAATATTTTTTTCAAAGTTAGACTAAGCTATTTAAATATTTTAATAGGCCTACTTTATATAATTTACTACATGTATGTGCATCTATTGTCCCACATGCAACACAGCAAATTAAAGTTAATCAACTCCAAAAAGGACAAATGATTCGAACTCATGGCCACCCTATCGCTAACTGGCTTACCAACTCTTTCTCTACCACTCACGTAGGCTACTTGCGTATGTCTCAGGCCTCGGCTACACCACGAAAACGTCAGGCATATTTGTACATATTATTACCGTTTTCACACCTTTAACCACACCCGTGAAAAACATCTTCACTCTGCAACCACTACACTTCCTCCAGTATCCGTATAGTCACTTATACAATTGCGTTTTAAATACACGAAAAACTGAATGGAGATATTTCACTCGCTCTCTTGCACTCGCTGACGGTCCCATACGCAAATTTAATACCTCCCTTTCAAAAATTCAAGACATCCCAGACAATTTAAGGCCTTAAAAACCGAAAGTTGTACTTAAGACTTTTTAGGACTTTTTAAGGATCCGCGGGAACCCTGCTTTAGGCAGAAGACAGAAAAATAGTTCATAGAAATGCCTACAACTGTTCGTAGTACTGTACATCCCCTTATCTTATCAGAAAGTCTTCATCGGTAACAACTTTGTTTGAATCGCTTCTGCTCACACATGCAGAGACGCACGAAGCACTGGTGCCCAGGGTTAAAACAGCAGGGGGAGTGGAAAACAGTGTGCTGCTTCAGATCGACCTTTGATAACGTGTTTGATGTATTCTGAGACTTGAGACATGAGACCTGAGACTTGTTTGTGTTGTTTTTTTTTATTTAGAGGAGCATAACCACGTAAACGAAAAAGCGATCGATGGGAGAGAGATGAGCACATGACTCATCTCCCTGGCTGCCCATGTTCAGACAGACAAGCTGACAGATTGGGGGGGTGGGGGGCTGAGTCACAGGCAGACTTACTTTCTTTCACTCTGCAGTTCATCCTTGCGGTTCTTCACCTCGTAGTACTTCTTGTCCAACTCTTCCACACGGGTCTTCACCTCGTTCAGATCCTGATCCAACTTCTGCTCCCCAGCAAAGACGAATAAAATTGATCAATAAACATATACTACAGAATTTCTAACAGACTGACAAACATGTCTGGCCATGTTGAGTTTGTGTCAACAGTATGAAATACAGACGTGTCCCTCCATACATACTGACTGCTACCTCAAAGTGCGGAATAAAGCTTTTGCATTATTGTGCAAATATTTTATTTTTTATTATGAACTATTTTCTTTTGATGATCTGAATCATTGTGTCCTCAACCTCTACTCTAAGTGGACATCAGTAGCACAGTGCAGATGGTGTCTGTCTGTTGTACGTACGTTGTACTGCTCCACGTTCTTCTCCTTGTTGGCCTCGGTGTCCTCCAGGTCTTTGTGGATGGCGGCGATCTGGCGCTTCTTGTCGTTGATGGCCTGGTCCAGGGACTTGAGCTCCTTCTTGATCCACTTGTCCCTCTCCTCCTTGGAGGTGAACTGGCTACCACGGCCCTGCTTGGCATACAGATCCGTCCGCTCCTGGGTGGCCTGGGCCAACCTGACCAAGGGCAGAGAGGGGATCATGAGTAACGGACAGAAGTCAAACTGTATAAGACAACACTTAATTACGTTTTTTTAAGGACACATCTGGTAATGACATGACAATCACCAAGGCACTATTTTTACAATCCTGCTGTTTTAATCCATTTAATCCATTTATTTCTAGCATAAAAAAAGGCCACACATGTTACCGTATGGAATCATAGACCTCTGACCTTATTCTCTCTGCTGAGCTACAGGCAATTTGCACACCATCACTTAACCCTTTTGGCGCCAGAGGTTTTTTTTCGAAACGTTCGATTTTGACATCTTCATTTCAAAAGGCTATATCTTAAAAGTGATAAGAGATACAGACTTTCTGTAAATTAGAGAAATATTAAGGATGACCCAAAGTTTATGTAGGGATTAAATGTTTATATCTAATTTGCATATTATGACATCATATGGTGGCGGCCATCTTGGATTATAGAATTTTCATGAAAAGTCGCATGTTTGAATGATAAAATGCACCACTTCTTTCCCCCCAAAATGTCCCTCACCTTCTGTGTGCTATATTGCACAATACTGAATGCTCAGGTAAATAGTAAGTAGTGAACAAACTGTGTAAATCATTACTAATAAATGGCAGAAACAAACCAAATGCATGTAGCGGTAGACTGGCCTTTTGCTGTAGAGATTTTCCATTTACTACATACAGTAGGCACTCTGATTCCATGTATGGGGCACATATATATTATTCAGATGACACACAAACACAAGTAGACAAGACCTGTTTAGTTCAAAAGCTCATTTGCCACGGCAAGGCACAGATCAGGAGTGAGATGAGACAAGACAAGAGACAATGTTAGTATTTTTTTCTTTTTGTTGTTTTTGTTGATGTTGTGTTTTCTTAGCTGACAAAGACACACATCACAAGGACATGAACACACAAAAAGGAACACATAGTGTATGTCCTAAATGATCAGGGAAATAGATAGCAAATCAACAGTGTAAATCATTACTAATAAATGGCTGACTTTTTTTTTTTTTTTTATGTAGCAGGCCTTTTGCTGTAGAGATAATGACTCCCTATCCCTATCCATACAGGGCCGGCATTCCCATCATCTTGTGATAGACTATGCATGACCTAATGTGTGGGAGAGGGAGAGAGCGTCACCACCTCCACCATGCGAGCAGCATGGCCAGATCTGCCTCACCGGCGAAGTGGAGAGAATTTTAGCTTCTCGGACTAGGCCTACTGTCATTCTCATTGCGACTCCCCACACTGCCACTACGTTCCCCCCTAACTGTCCTATGAGCACTTCGACCTCGCCTAACATACCCAGTGGCATTAGACAAAGGCTCCACCCACGCTACTGTCGCCCGCCACATTGTGGAGAGGCACAAGACAGAAGCTAGTGCTATGGACATTATGCTACCTCCAGCCTCGTTAAGCCACACCACTAACACCCTGCTAACTTCCCCGATGAACACCAACCCGTGGAAACATTATTCCCACCAGTGACATTGGGCAAACGATTCAACGCTTGTGCTTGGTGTAAGCTAAACTATGGAGTAAACTCTCACTTTGTCCAGCTGCATCATTGCAAGGCAGGGACGATCTGAAGCCTCACTAAACGAATCACCGTAAATTTTCTGAAGGGCAGATATTCCCCTTCAGAATCAGGGTCCGCTGAATAGAAGACCCAACACTTCATTTCAGGTAAACTTTTTGATGCCATTAGACGATAATCTAATGCAAATACTACTGACGTTGACAATATCGCTCTGACAAAGTGGCTCACACGCGCACTAGCTCCGGTATTGTACGCACTGATTCAATGCAGCTGTAGCGCGAAAGTTTTGTTTAAAGAGTGCCCTTTTTTCGACTTGGGGATGACGTATGACATGTCTGCCATCTAGTGGAGTGGAGGTCGAACGAAATATGACACCCTATTTGACTAAATCGGCCGTTTTATTCAGTACTGCATCTTGTCGCTTATAGTCGACTATGGCGCCTAGAGGGTTAAATGACCAACAGCAGTGAACAACTACGGCCAGTGGTCGTTTGAGGGGCATCATGTGGCGTCCAGGTGTGGCACTGACCTGGCGATGCCCTTCTCCTCGCGCTCCTTGACGGTGTTGAACTTGGGCTCAGTCTCCTGCAGCTCCTTCTGCTTCTCCTCAATCTTTTCCAGCAGCTTCTGACGCTCCTTCAGCAGACGTTTCTACACCAGCACACAAGGAGACACACACAACCGTCAGATGGGGGAGGGACACACACAACCGTCACACATGGGAAATCAGGATTCACACTTATGTCTGAATTGTTTTGGTAAAGATAGATTAAAAGAAAAGAAAAAAAAAAAGTGTTAAGTGGTGTGCAGGCGGCCTTGTGTGTGTGAGATTCACAAAGCGGTAGTGACTCCAGGCGAGTTTGCCAAATTAGAACACTAGATGCAACACGGAGAGTCTGAAGAAAAACAATACACCATGGCGGATTACACAACCACGAAATGAATACTACAAGGCAGGCCCTCTACATACAAATTTGCATTCCACAAAAGAGCCAATCAAAATTTGACACCATTTCATCAGCTAGCTTTTAACTCCGGGAACAAACTGTCAATGTCTGGTCTTACTTCAACATTTCAATTCAATTCAACATTCCAGCCAAAGCCTTCGCTGCAAAAATGTGAATGGAGACGAGCACAGTGACAGAGAGGGTTATGACATTTTGATGACGCATCTGTCCGGATGTCTGCTTATAAAACTAGGTTGCAGGCCATTTCAAACCCAATTACCCACAATACAGGTTGTGTAACAATAACGTTATCAACCAGGCGACACTCAAGAGGGTTATGTTCACTTGCAATTTCGCTCAAATGAAGAGATCCAAACATCGTGCACTGAGTGATTACGTTAAAGACGTCACATCCAGCCTTTTCTGGATCGGTAATGCCACATATGCCCGCCCCGCTCGACACTGTCCTGGCACTGACGTGCTGGCGCCGCTTGAAGGACCCAACCCTGGCAGTATTTTGGGATACGGGTCTTGAGCGCAGCCCCTGTGCTCACATCACACATACGCAAGAAGAGATGAAGATAATTGTCCACCCTCTTTCATACACACACACACACACACACACACACACACACACACACGCCCATGGAGCAAGGCACGTGGCGGGTTCACGTTTGGAAGAGACGTCACGTTCGGCAGAGTCAAAGGGCAAATGACGCACCGGAGGTCCCGCGTCCTATCCCAGCATCCCACAGCACCGCCGCGGCAATAACGGGGCCAGGTGCACCTGCTCGCTCCCCCTGCCAACTCTCTGCCATGGCATGCCTGCTGGCATCTCTGTCTCTCACACACACACACACACACACACACACACACACACACACAAAACACACACTACAGATCATGGCATGCCTGCTGGCATCTCTGTCTCACACACACACACACACGACACTCACACACACACTACAGATCTTGAGCAAAGTCCACGTCACAGGAGAGAGAGGGAGAGAGAAAAGGAGACAGAAGGAAAGAAAGAGAGAGAGAGGGGGTGTGTGATTGTGTTTGCCCAAGAGAGGGTGAACATGTACATGTCTACTTATGTATGTGTTTGCAGGAGTAGATGCACAATTTGTTTGTGTCTATGTATGTGTGGGAAGCATGTGGGTGGACCAGGCCTCACAGCAGGATGGGCAGTCCCATGGTTTGTTTTGGGGGTTTGATAGTAGGAGGGGGTGTGTTTAGACGCGTAAACAGAACGCAGGTGGGAAACCTGCTGAGGAACACATGTGTGTGTGGGGGTTGCAAACGCCTTCACCCATATGTGTTTATGGACAACCAAAGGAGTTGTAAGCAACAAAATATGTGTAAAACAAAAACACTACTATTTGAATAACTATGTGTAGGCTATGTATACTGTATTTTTGAAAAAAATACACAAGTATAATTAATAAGACTAGAATATTCAGAAGATAAGGCTCCTTGAAAACCAGCATACTTTACACTCTGTCTTACACACACACAAAATGTATAACAAATTAATTACACACAGCTGTACATGCAGATGTTCGGGATAAACCATTTCAGCTGATTATTCAGTCTGTGTGTTGAACATGGTGTGTGTATGTGTGTTTGTTTGTTTGTTTGTGTGTGTGTGTGTGTGGTCTGTGTGTGTGCCCCCGACTCACCCTCTGCTCGCTGTTGCCGGCCAGCTCGTCCTGCAGGTCCTTGGCTTTGAGCTCCAGCTTGGTGCGCTGCTTGATCTGCTCCTGCCGCTCCGAGCTCAGCTGCTCCTTCTCCTCCTTCATGGCGGCCACCTTGGCCTTCAGCTCGCGCACCACACGCTCCGTCTCCTACGGGAGGAGGAGGGGCATCACAGGGGTTACTCCAGGTCAACTTTGCCTTCCAATTCAGTTAGGAGCCAAACACACTAGACACACATTTCCTGTGTGCGGGTACATGAACACAGATGCAGAAGATGAATGTGCTCACTGATAAAAACAAACTTTAGAACCCCTTTAGAACTCATACCCCAGAACCCCCCCTCATACCCCATAATCGTGCCGTGTGCTGGAGTACGGGGGATTGTTGACGCACTCACCTCGACTTTGTCTCTGGCATCCTGCTGGGCGTCTCGCAGCTGCCTGGACTTGTCTCCGCAGGTCTCCCTCTTGGTGGACAACTGCAGGACAGAACGTTCACCAGTCAGACACAGTGACCTGCTGTGCACTATTGAGGATTCGCTGTTACGCAGGACAAAATAGGACTTTCTACAAGTGAACATCAGATGATTTCAAACAAGAACATCTGCTTTCCCATCAATTTCCCAGAGACAGATGTATCACCAAGAGTGGCAACATAAACCTCAGTTCCAAACCCTGAGGGCTTAAAGTAAAGAAAATGTCTGTGCCTGAAGTTATCAAGATGTCATATAAGCCTGCGTATTGGCCGTTTTCAATTCTAAAACAACCCAGCCCATGCCTGAATTCAGGCACAGTGCCTGAACACTTTAAGCCCTGTGGATGACGGGTCACCTCGTCCAGCTTGGCGCGCGTCTCGTTGAGCTCCTGGTTGTAGATGGTGTACTCGAGCGCCCGGCGCAGCTTGTCCCACTTCTGGTACTGGGCCAGCTCCTCCTTCTCATCCTCCAGAGTGTGCAGACGCTCCTCGATATACTTCAGCAGCTCGTTGATCTTCTCCCTCTTGCCCTCTGATAGAGAGGAAAATAACAACAAAAACAACAGTTAGGGCTGTGGCACACTGGCCATGCAGATTATCTGTTCAGGACATCACTTTCTTTAACTTCCCAATCATGAACAACGGACTGCAATAGGGCATGCTGTCATGTTATAGATCAGGACTCTACACTAAGTCTACAAGGCTTCTATAGGGCTCTGCATGTGAATGTGGTTCTGCGGACTGGTGAGTCACCTGTCTCCTTCATGAGCGAGATACTCTCCTCCTTGCGCTCATCGTAGACCCTGGTACCGGCCACCTCTCGGAGCAGTTTCAGGCGCTGGGAGTCAGGGGCAGTAGCCATCTGGTTGATCTGTGGCCAGAAGACAAAACAAAATCTTATTGACAAACATTTCTCTTTTATCTCATGAATATAAAAGTCTGTTGTCAGGATTAGTCATTACTACTAATGTATGTTAATGCAACTCAGTGGCCCGACTTGCCTTGCCCTGCTTGACGATGTAGTAGGGGTTGCTACGGGAGAAGCCAGCACTCTCCAGCAGGTTCATCACATCGTTCTTACTGCAACACAACAAAAGCCAATGGTCAATACAGCCAACCCCCCAGCTCAAAAACACAACTTACTCTCAGCCAAACGCTGCACAAAACTGGTAATGGTACACCCAAGTCTAAGCCCAAAACAGTTACATTTCAGTAAGGACCAAATTAGAGGACAGTAAAAATCTTTCAAAAATGCTTTACTTACGTCACCATTTTTTTGTCTAAGAAATACTGGTCCTTCTTGGCCCCAATGACACGTCGGAGGGACACCTCTTCTTTGTCGATCTTTGGAGGAAGAACATGAGAAAGACGCTCAAATTAACTATGTGAGAGTGAGGGGTTGAACGCTTCCCAAAAGATTAAGTTGTGACGAGTCTTACCGGCAGCCTGTTGTCAGAATTGTCAAATATAATCTCCACAAAAGCCGAGATAACACGAGGGCCAGTCCCTTCCTATTGGGGAAGAAATGCTGCTGTTATTTCAAACATTCCATAGAACTGTGCTTAACCATACAACATTCTAACATCACAGATTAATCTGACAATTTATAATAGGTAGGATTATGCACAGGTACTCATGGTAATAGGTACTCATGCATATACATCATATATTTATAATTTAAACATTCAGATGTATACACTGTTCTTAACACAATGTCTTTTATAATATACATTACTATTACATTGGAGGACAGAAAACTAAAACATGCACTGAGCATATTTAGTAGCCTGCATGAAAAGGTTTAACCAGGTAATCAGGTTTATATCAGAAATGGCTTTTTACAGAGCTCAGTGTATGGTCAGGCTGAGGGGCCGTATCGTAAGGGGAAGAAGAGAGAGTTTCTTACGTGTAGCAGGGCCAGACGCTGCTCGGGACGGAGATGGCTGAACTCATCACTGAGCACAAACTGAATGGCTGTGAGGAAGATAAGCATAATACACATTAATGACTATGTATACAGGACTATATACACACACCTACACCTAGTAGGCATAGAACACAACACACACAGTGCCATCAACACACCACACAAACATCATACAAAACACCACAAGATGCTGATAGACTTACCATAGAAGAAGTTACTTTTGCCAGATCCATTTCTGCCAACTGTTAACAAAGAGAGATGTTAGACATAAATCCGCAGTACTTTCCCGACTGTTCATTCAAATGGACAGACAAATAATGACAGACCAACTCACCGATGACATTATGCTTTGGGCTGAAAGGGTCAACCACAGTCTGATCCCTGTAACTTCGGAACCCCTGGATAATGACCTGCAGATGAACATGTCCACTTAACAAGAATCAGGAACTTCACCACCACAACAATAATCCATAATCCGCACTAAGGAGGATTAGAATATTACACTGGTGCTAATGTGGGCAGGAGAAGTATGGGTTGAGTTTACATGTCTGACATACTATGACATGAACTCAAACTTGTGTGGTATTGTTTGGGATGAGTGGTAACGTCTCCATGCTCTTAGGACTAGAGAAGTTATTGGACACCTGTACCGTCACTGTTTTCCTACCATAGATATTATGCAATGGCATTCCAAATAAATCGACGTCTAATGTTAGAAAAACGTCTTGAGGTGAAGTGATATCTTAACCAAAGAGGCTTGTTTACTGACCTGCCTCAACCCTCTCTGTTAAATCATACGTCCATCAATCTGTCATGTTAACGTTAAAGTAGCTACCTAGTTACATTGCTATCGCTAGCTATGCTAATGTCATAACAGAGACACTAATGTTACCCTAACTTAATAAGTCTACTAACTCTCCACTCACAATAGTTAGAATAGACCTGAGATAACTAAGATTGCATGATTGATGAATCCAATCAAAACGCTGGGTGTGCTTTGGAACTGTCAGATATGACAATGTGAGCTCAGTAGCTAGCTAGTGTGCAACAAGCTCCTCAGAAGGCTAACGTTATAGCTATTTGCAGCAGGATAGCTAGATAACTAATCAGCTTGCTTCGTTAAAAGAAAACACTGGCCAGAAATTTAAAAAGATGTATGATGGATGTTGTTGCTAATAACACCCTATGTATTCCATATATGACAAAAATTACCTACTAGGCTGTCTACAAATGAATAACAAGAGGTGTTGCTCGGGTATTGGGTCACCAAATGCCTGAAGCAGCCATGTTTGTACTTAGCAGACGCACGAGCTAGTTAGCTCGAGCCATTTTCCTGCTAGCCGGCTGAATGAACATTAGCATGTTTGCTAATATAATAACTGCGCCTCAAATGTTAATAAGTATATATTCGCCTGCTTTTGGTCACGATTTTGACCAGCATTTGACATTTAGCTCTCAGTCAGTTGTGATATTACTAAACGATTTTGCAGCATTTGACAAGCAGCACAAATTATTTCTAGAAACACGTCTCCACAACATGCAAGTTCTCCGCCTACCTGTTTAATGTACATGATCGTCTATGCAGGGACTTTCCTCAGGAATAAAATTCGAAAATCACCCTCCTCCTCCTCCAAAAGCTGAGAAGAAGGGCAAGGCAAAGTTTATTTGTAACTTAAGCCTTTTTTGCTATTCTGCTACGTCGGAGATTTGCGAAATATCCAGACAAAACAGAAATAACAACGAAAATGGCGACAGGGGCGGGACAAATAGAAGAGTTCACTGTGCATTTTAGGTGATGTTGGTGTTACAAAAATATATATATATTCTTATAACTTATACATTTGTAGATTTAATTGATGTCTATATAGACATAACAAATTGTTTTGAATCATTCCAAATAATTACATATTTTCTCACGAGATAATGTTTCTAAATTATGATGTGTTTCAACGCCTCTCCCTATTTGTTTGAATTGGTATATTCCTGATGAGGGCGAAGTTGAGCGCCAAAGAGAGATTTGACTTGAGAGACTTCGTGAGTAAGTTGTTACAGTTAGCCTACTGTATCTGAATCTGTATCAATTTGTTTAATGTCTGTCTCCTTAGAGGAGCATCTTATGTTTTGTAAAACATCAGACTTTGCGGTTATGCGCGTGAGATCTATCAAAACTTGAAAGGTATGACGACCAAATACTCAATTTATCCCGCCAACCATTCCTTAGTCTGACAAAATGTCTATCAAATGGAAACCTTACACTGGAAAGGCAACATGGTTCGCTCCAACAACTCCATCATGCCTTTACAATTGTGTGCCATTGAAGCACATGTGTTCTGCTTGTTCGTGGAAACGTTGGCTGACTTTTTTTTGGTTGAATTCGAGCACTGATTTGGATTTGGTTGGTTGATCAGGGTCCCTAGAGTCGACTCTTCTGGGTGTCCCCTCCCTCTTAGATTTATTTGAGACGTTCCCACATTATCTCTGTAGGGGTCACCATTGCACAGTTGCGCGTGACCTGTGCCTAAACCACGAAACGGATGAGAGTGATAGGACCAGTGCATGAGAGTTCAAGAGTGCAGCACGCACATCCAAGTAGTTGAGTACTGGGTGCTGGACAGGAAGGCACAAGCAAGTAGAAGAACTTGTCTGATGAAGGGCTGGTGCCCGAAACGTCACATGTGGTGATATAGCCTAAAAATAAAAAAAAACTCTAGAGCAACTTCTGGTGTGCGGACTCAACGTTCTTCTACTTGCTCAGTGATAGGACCAGTGTCACTCCCCGATGTGAGTCGCTACCCGATGTGAGTCACGCATGCTCAGATTGATAGGTTTTACGGCATAACGCCAAGGGATCCGACTGAAATCCATAAAATAATTAACTTTTTCTGTTTCAAAAACGTTTTAGCTATCTAAGATTGTTTGATTGCTAACGTTAACAAACGCCATTCAAGTGACACCCTTTGTTGTGCTTGATTGCTTACTTACTTGCCAGCAGTGAACGAACTTCGTTATAGGTCAATTTTTATTGATATTACAGAAGTCTCTCGCTAGCAGGCTACTTCAGCCTCTAATCTAGAACTGACATTAGAGATCATGCCGTGATGAGACGCTAAATAATACATTACTGCTGTGTAGGCTAATGTCATTATTCTGTGGCTAACAGCACTGGTAGTCGCAAAGTAGCAAAGTGACGCATGCGCGACTCACATCCGGTAGCGACTCACATCGGGGAGTGACAACCAGGATTAACTATGACAGCCTATCACCCAGTTTGTCGATGTGCACGGGACAACATCCGAGCTAGTATGAAGTAGTGGAGTTCTTAAAAGGTTTAGTAGGCTAGCCTATTTGTCCATATAAGTAGGCCTAAATTAATTATTTGTATTTTATATTAGGCTAATCTAGGCCTAGTATGCACTAGACTATTTTACTTTGCACCGTTCACATTTTATGGTAATCACCATTTCCAGTAGGCCACCTCCATTGACACACAGTCCTACTCATCTGTCATATCATATCACTGTATTTAAGCTACTTACTCCACTTGTGACAGTGATGGTTCACTGTGGGATTAGATAGGCTAGACCATTCTGAGTGTTTTCTTGTGTCATTTCTCATGGGGTTAATAAAGTATTTATCTAATCGCTAGAATCTATCTAAAATTGAAATGCTTAAGAGTATTATTCATCATATGCTCTCAGTTCACCAATTTACCAGACCAGGTTATGAAGTTTACCAGTCTGTTATGAAATAGACTAAATTGAATAGTCTAAATGAAAACTCGTTTGCCTATAGAAACTTTATCATCATTTATTGTTTTTATAAAAACACACACTGTTTAAAAAACAATAAATTAATTAAGAAAGACTGTTCAGATTTTAAGACAAAAACAGTAATACAACAACATAAAAACACGTTGCTAAGGCATGTATTGCAGTATACCGTGCTGAGTTTCATTAAATCCACAAATCAAAGGCAAATAGTATCAGTGAATATCCCTAAAACCACACACAGAAAATGAGCTTTAGGCAGTACTCCAGTGACAATTCTTTTCCTGTTTTCTCTTTCTCCACCTTAGCTAATATTACATTGCTTAACAATGTTTGCCAAGAGGCTTATTTCTTTTCAACTGTTGGTTTATTATTTAGTAATAATATGCTTTATTTTTTTCAAGTAATCTACAAAGGAAATGCCAAGCACTTGTTTAAGGCAGTGCAGTTATTGGGCTGAGCTTGAACTGGTGGACCGGCGACTGGAGGGGCAAGGGCGTCAGGAAGGAGGTAGGGAACGAGAAGACGGAAGACGGCTCTTCCCAGCTCTTGCCCAGCTCAAAGTCATCGGAGAAGAACGGGGAGGGGGCCGCTAGCCCTCGGGGTCCGGGCGTGGGTGGGGGCTTAGTTCCAGCTCCAGACACTTCCGCGATTCCCGCCAGGGTGGCAGAGTCCATGGACAGCCTCGGCAAGGAGGCTGGATCTCGGAGCGCAGGAACGGGCCTGGTGCCATTTCCTGTGAATTCCAACGAGGTGGCAGAGTCCATGGAGGCCCCTGGGACAGAGGAGGAAGGGGAAGCAGGAGGCGGCGTAGAGAGCACCTCAGCCTCGAACTGCAGCAGCTGGCCCATGAAGCTGAAGTTGGGCGAGATGATGGCGCGCTGCTGGCGGATGATGTCGAAGGCCTCCTCCAGCCGCAGCCGCCGGCTCCGCATCAGGTACGCCATGCAGATGGTCGGGGAGCGAGAGATGCCAGCTTCACAGTGCACCAGCACTTTCCCACCGGCCTGTTTCACACGATCTGAGGGAGACAGGAAGAGAGGGAGAGGGTCAATAAACTGTTGAGGCTCATATCAACAACAATAACAATGAAGAAAAATGATCTTGCAGAGGTGGAGAACCAAAACAGTACTTATGACGCAAATGCTACGGAGAATGGCATAAATAGGTAAGTGAGTGGGTGGTAGGAGGACAGAAGAGACGCAAGTGAAGCGTGGACTGTTGTTTTGACAGCTCCGGGTGCTGCACGCCCTCAACTTTCTCTGTTCGTCTCAAAGCTGCATCCTCTTCGTCATCATCATCATCATCATCATTATCATCATTATCTGTATCATCGCCCTCAACATTCCTCTCCTACACATCTGCAGCCAAACTCCACACAGCCTGCCTGGGCGTATTGACTCCTTCTAACACCAACTGAGTCATACCACACGGTCCAGCCCATCTGGGGTGGCAGCGGGCCCTTCTCTGCATCACCTCACTGCTTTGATTTCACTCACAAGCCTCAGACGAGGACAATGACACACACACGCAAACACACACGACGACGCAACGTTTGTCGGTTGCAGGCTGGCGGGTTATAGCCACGCACTCATCCGCATGCCGCGGCAGCTTCTGGCGTGGGGGCGATTGACACATCCGTGTCCCTGCGTAACCAAAGCCAGTCACTGACGCCAGCAGAGTTCCGGCCTGGCAGCTGTATCCTGCCCTTATAAATAAATAAATAATCCCAAAGAACATCCCCACTCCCGTTTACTGGGGTTGACTGGACGCACGGTTCACATGGCTATTTGCTTGGACGACATTTGGCTCTGTTTGGCCTGCGGGCAAAGATCTCTGCCCTGGTCTCGGATGTCTATAAATAGCCTCCAGAGCACTTTCCTCCTCCCTTTGTGAGGGTTTTATGGCCTTTAAGAATACCTGCCCCCTTGATGTCCTCCCTGGCCGCCCGGCCACCTGGAACCGGACCAATCTGCGAGATCCTCGCTCACATTCCTCCGAGCTGAGCATCCCCACCCCGCCTGTCATTAACGGCTCCCTCACGCCGGGGCACAGCGGCCACGCCCGGTCATGAGACACCGGAGGAGAGATTAGTGAGCACACATCCGGTGACAACTGCACCTTGTTAAACTGCCAGGGGAGGTGTCAGAGGCTATTCCTTGAATCACCAAGGATTTGTGTGTGTGGGGAGGGCAGAGTCAGAGGGGGGGAGAAGTAGGATTGGTCGTGAGAGTTTAGTTTATTTCTGGGTTCCTCTGCAGCACCCTGCCAGCAGAGGAAGTCTTAATTTAAAAACTGTAAGATGCGCCACCGAAATAAACAGGTTCTGCACCTATCTATAGCCTTGCCATGTAACACCGCCTGAGCTCCAAGGAATGTGTGAACGAGTCGTGTGAAAAGCTCTACATCTGGGAAGCAGGGATGTTATTAGAAACCTTAACACCCACTCTGTCACTACGAATACCGCAGAAGAAAATAAACAGACTTAAAAACAACCAGAGCCACGCAAGCTTGCAGTGAGCTAACAAAGGATGGAAATATGTGTCTTTCCTCTCCTCTTTGAGAAGGATTGCATGCTGTGTCCAGAATTAGCAAATGCAGTGTAAGGACAATAGCCTTGCGTGTGCTTTAAAATAACACACTGCCTTTGATTTTGACCCCGATGCCATATCCTGTGCCATTGCAAGGCACTTATATACACAAAGAAAGGGAAATCCATCGCCTGTGGTTGACACAAAATACTATAATGTGCAGGTCTTTCCAATCCAGTGGTAACATTTGAATGTTTTGATGACCATGGTTGAATCCTCTCCTCTATCTCCCTACCAACAGGACCGCTGGAGTGTCTTGCCCAGTCCACAGGCTAAGGTTTATTGAGTGGGGGTGAGGTGACATGATTCATGTGCCCACTCACCGATGAAGTCGAACGCTTCCTGGAAGTGGGAGCTGATGTCGGCCGTGTGGCTGTCCTCCACTGGGATCCACTTGTAGTCATACTGGCCTTTTGCCGGGTGTGTGTCCCGCCTGGAGACGTTGAGCAAGGCTGAGATGCGGCGGTCAGCCAGGTAGTCGTGTCGGGAGGCGTGGTAGGCACTGCCGAGGTAGAGGAAAGGGGTGAGCTCCACCGGCGGACCCTGTGTCAACACAAAAGAGAAAAGAACGTCAGTGCCAAGTCTTTCAGAATCATTCGAATTTAGTGGATGGGGGTGTTTAAAAGGCTACTTCCTTTAAAAAAAACATCAAAAGCTTGAGAAAGGTCATGGATGAAAGATAAACTGTGGGGCTGGCTATTTCAGATGTCAGCTGGATAGCTTTGATAACCAGTGGCTTTGACTGGACCATGCCTTTAACATTTAATGTGAGACTTCAGCTGAGTGAGTAGGGTCAGGTTGGCAGAAATTACTGTTTCACTTTAACCAACGTTGCTGTTTTAATTTAGACATTTCTTTCACTGTTTCAGAGCTGCCATTAAGGTGCCACTGCTCAACTGAAAAAGACTAAGAACTAAAATAGTTCTTCTTGTCAGCCTTATCTGTTTTCCTACAGAGCCTGCTGATGGCAACCATGACAATAATCAGCTACCATAGGGGAAGCGGCTGCTGTGGCAGTGGGCCAGAGGGGGAAGCGGCGGGTTTTCTCTCTTCCATACCTGATCGTAATCTGGCTTGAGGTAGGAGCCCAGTTTCTCACAGTGGCTGCCGATGATTCTCTCGGTTTCGGTTCCGGTAGGTTCGACGGCTTTCATCTCAGTGCAAAGTTCAGGGTATTGGGCGTGGAAGTTCTCATAGCCCCCTGTAAAAGACAACATGCATCAAGTTAGCCAACTAACCACTAGAATGATGATATAAAAATAATGTGTATCGGCTTGTTCCCATTCAGTCCTCGAAATATCCTCCTGTATCACTTCATTTTTGTAAGGTATCATTCTCAGTGAAATATAGGTGTAGTCATGGCACGTAAAGTATCCGCCAACAGTGATAAATTAATTAAGCGGTTACAGTATTTAAGTAGCCCGTTTTGATGAAGGCCACATTGTCTAAAGCAAAGTGATCAGAATGGCAATTCTCCACACAAAATAGCATACGTGGGCTATTATTAATAGATTTTGAATGGCGAGAAAAAAAATCATTGAAAGGAGTGCGCTGCGCCGCGCGCTCTCAAGCTTCCCGAGCCGTGACTCATCCCAGTCCTTTGACGCACGCTGAGAATTTATCTCTCCAAGTGTACAGAAAATACATTGCTTGTGGGGTTGGTTGCTACAACAGCGAGTGATCAAATAAATGACTTAGACTTAAAACGAGTCATTTCACGGAAACCATGAAAGTGCGAGTTTACATTTCATCCATGAGTGGGAATGATACGTGACATAAGGCTACAGTTCCAAGAAGTGAAAGATGGATTCCCTCTAATTACTAATTTCATGTACTGGTTGCCCAGTATTAGACATTAACATTAATAACATACCTATTTACATTTTAGCCTAGTCAAATAAATGTAGGCTATGTTCCTTTCCATGATTAATCTATATTCGTTATGGAGACATGCACATATTGACAATGTGAGATTATAGCCATACAGTTTAAAATAAAATGGTACGTTTCTCACCTTTCAGAAAGTAGATGTTAGCACCACTCGCTGAGAGTGTATTAATCACTATTTGAGCGACACTGTCCTTTCTGAGCTTTTGGAAATGAGGTGTCCGGTCGTCCAGAGCCACGACAGCCGAGATGCTGCCTTCCCGGAGCCGATACAAAGCTTTCTCATCCGGAATGACAAACTGAAGCGGCACCGGGCCGCCTCGGGATCTCCTGACGACAACGGAATTCAGGTTCACGTTGACCGAACCTTTAATATTAGAGTTCGAAAAAGAAAAGTATGGTCGACAATCCACAATAAGACAGCTTCCACATTCCTTTCTGATAATTTTCTTCAAACGGCGGCAATCTATGCTTGAAACCCTCATGATGGCTGGTTGAATGTTGAAATATTTCTATTAGTGTGGGTTGAAATGACAAGGCTACACTTCTTGTGTCTAGGGCGTAGGAGCTACAACAGTTTGCTACACCCGTTCGTGCGTCTTTGCCTACATTGCCTCTAAGGGGATTCCGTCTGAGGAGTTTTATATGAATGAAACCTCCGGCTTGTGACGTCACGAACCATATATGGACTCCGATGAGGTATGATTAGAGTTCTTCTGCCCACAGCGATATTGCCTGTAGGCTACATTGAACACGCCTTCTCTGAGGATGAATATTACCGCCTTTGAATCAGCCATTAGTCATGGTTGTCCAAACGTTTCGTTATTAAACACCGTGTCTTTCTCTTTGGCTATTTAAACAAATGTATCTTCCAATTAATTAACTTCATGGACAGATTAGTTATATATCTAATATCTTTTGTCCTGACAGGTGATGTTAACTAAAATGATAAAGGTAGCCTACTGTATAGCCTATTTGTGTTTTACAATAGCCTAGTTATTCCCAACAGTGCTCTTTTGCCCCTGTGTTGTGGAAAACGCGTTTAATGGGTATATGCTATTTGTTGTCACAAGAGACAAAATAGTCTCTCCGAGGTGGCCTAACAGTAGCAGATGCACCTGTCTGACACCGCAGTTTGAGGAAAGGTGACTGGACCAGGATAAACTTCCGATTGTCCCGCGTATAGCCACCATGGCCTATATCCGTTTTTCATAATCCTGTAAATCCTAACAAGCTTAAACGTCACATTAGTCAAATGATATTCATGACAAACACTGCGTCAGCTTTGATGAGAGGCTTTATGTGAATTGAATCCTTAAATACAGTTCAATCTACATATGTATTTCTTAAACTGAATGGAATATGTATTTATTTATTTTTTTACTTCAATTGTATAGGGGGTTTATGAGAAGATTAGTAAGACATTCCTGGCAGTTGGAGAGGAGAGAGAGAGGTGGGATTCCATCCAAAAGATTGTTAGGGAAATTGTTGAGAGGGGGAGAGAGAGAGAGGAACCTGGAGCATCATCAGTGAGCTGGTTACAGGAAGAGGAGCCTGCTGCCGGTGGATTAGAAGCAGCAGGCAACAAGCCATATGGCCCAGGCTTAATCTGGGAGAGTGACATCACTCACAGGAGGGTAAGCAGCACACTCCACTGCGTCACCCCCACACAGACACACACTCACATGCACTTCAGTTCTTCTCGCAAGGTGAATGATGATGTGATGTCAGAGCCAGTCCCCCATGACAGTTTTGTGAATCTAACGAGATGATTGTGTGGCTGTCTTTCTGGTAACCTGTGTGTGTGTGTGTGTGTGTGTGTTTATGTGTGACTCCAGGTGTAAGGAGTAGGGTGTTGACATGCTGACACATAAGGCCTTATCCCATCAAGCAGTTCTGGCATGACACACTTGAATCATACTTTGGATGTTAGAAGGCAATTGTGTGCAGCTGGTGACAGGGGTATGTGTGTCTGCATATCGAATTCTGTGTGTGTGTGAGTGAGTATGAGTGTGTGTTTGTGTGTGTCTGTATCCATGTCAGACTCTGTGATTCCCCTCCCCCTCCATCTCTCTCTCTCTCTCTCTCTCTCTCTCTCTCTATCTCTGTCTGTCTCTCTGTTGCCATTCCGCGTAATGGGATTGGCTGCCTTCATTCATGCCCTCCCCCGCTGCAGTGGTAATGTGTTTAGGAGGTCTGTGACTCTAAGCTCTCCATCTACCTGTCCAGATGCAGCCCGCTCACCTTGCCCTGGAGGCACACAAACACAATCCCCGGCTTTCAGGAAGCCATAAGTCTGCAGTCACGTGCCACTGCAGTAAGCTGAGGTCACATCTCCCATGCCAGCAGTATGGAATACCATGAGGCACACTGCCTCGGGCAGCAAAGAAAAAAGAAAAAACGGGAAAAAATGACCAAGTGTGCAGAAAGGTTTTGGAGCCAATTTGGCTGGGTGTCAATTGTAACGTTTTTCCAACTGTTCATTTTCCGTTTTCGTTAGTGCCATGAGCTGTGCAGTGAGAATAAGAGGAAGATTGATTGGCACAAATATGAGTTTGGGCCTTGTTTTTGTTTTGTTTTGTTTTGTCAGAGTGCTACATCTAATGTCAGCGCTTTGTTGTTCTGTTGCCGTAGACAAACATGTAGGAGTGCTTATTTGTGTAACAAAATTAGCTCCTTGGCGTACGGGCTTTTCTACCCTCCGAATATCACACCCCTACTGTGTTTACAGTGGAGCTCACATTGTCTTTACTTGGCACCATGTGCTCTGTGGACCTCTAGTGACTTCCTGCCTCAAAAGCACAAGCATTTTTTTTCAGTGAGACAACACAAACATACACAATGGCAGCCGAATGGAATAGTGCGGGGCCTTTAGGCTAAAGCAGGTGCTTCCTGGATTCCTGTCAGCCGAGCCAGACCAGATTCCAGAGCTCTCGACAAGCTTCCAGAATGAACAGAGATTAGTCAACTCAGCTGACCGTCCACAACAGAATCAAGTTCACTCTCCGAGGCTCTTTCATAACCTGAAGTAGTGGTGGTGGGGGTTAGTTTAATCAGAAGAGGCTGCTACAGTTGGCCAATACCTCCCCTGAGTGTTTTTGGAATGAAAACAACGATCCGTGGGGCCTTGTCACAGGTGACACACTGTTTCAGAATTGAGGGGGTCCACACAGGCACAGAACATGTGGCTGTTTGGAGTGGCAAGAACATTCCACCCGGTGTGTAGAGTGTCACTGACAGGAAAAGATTTCCAAACTCTTCTGAGAAGTTTGGCCCACACGCACACTCTCTCTATCTCTCTCTCTCTCTCTGTCTGTCTTTCTTTCTCTCTCTTTCGTCTCTCTCTATCCCCCAGCCTGCACTCTGACTTTCTGGTCCATCTTTTTGAAATGTCTCAGATGTCTTTTTCTAGAACTTTCCATGGCTTATTGCTGACAGACAGATACACACACACACACACACACACACACACACACACACACAGACTCCTCTCATCTGACTCATGACACCCACTGTAGCTGACTCCACACCTTGCTCATCCCGGTGTCACAACACCGCAGGGCAAAGCACACAGTCAAGGTATGGAGCGCAGAGAGAAGTAGTGTGAATGATGGAGGACCAGAGAGAGAAACTGAAGGAGGAAGAGAGAGAGAGAGAGAGAGAGAGAGAGAGAAAGGGAAGGAGAGAGAAAGTAGCACACGCAAGTCCTCTGCAGCTGGAGGGCTTGAGAACAAAGCAGTCAGCCTGCCGTTGCTGCTGCTGCTGCTGCTGCTGTATAAATAGCATAAAGGCCCCAGGTGGTGGCTGACTCCTAAACCCTGAGCCGAGCCTGCTCTACCTGTCTGTCTGGAGCACTGCATGATGAAGGAGACCACGGGGAGCTATTTTTAGCCTGCAGGTTTCTGTGCTACTTAATATACATATAATATTTTTTTTTAGGTGCCACCAGTCTCTCCTTAGAGTGTGATTGTTGTATGTTTGTACATTCTCTCTCTCCCTCCCTCCATCTCTTATTCTCTCTATCTCTCTCTCTCTCTCAATCTCTCTTTCTCTCTCTCTCTGTAGGGAGGTACATGTGTACATATTTATCTTATAGCCTTACCTTACCTTACTATCTGTCTTCTGCCTTCAGCATGGCCTACAAAGACCTCATGTGCTACATATGCATAAGTTGTTTATAAGCTCCCTTACCATTTAAATGGCGGACAGATTTAGCGGTGCAAAACAGAAGCCTGTGGTCTATCAGCAGAAACACCTGGGTGTTTCCCTTCTCTCCATTGTCTAGAAAGGGGAACGGGGAGTACCAGTTCTCACTACTGGAGGTGGTTTACGCAGGAGGAGATGATATCTAGTCACGCTAAAATATCTCTCTCTATGTGTGTGTGTGTGCATGTGTGTGTGTGTGTGAATGTGTGTTTGTGTGTGTATGAGTTCCAGGTGCTCATTTAGTCCTCTGTGGTTCTGTATTTAGTCAAAAGGAAACTCGGGGAGGAAGTGTTGCCTCTCTGTCGGTAGAAGGTCACAGTGAGTAACGATCACATGCGCCAGTGTCACCACCACGGCTTTGAGCAGAAGTCATCTGGCCAACTGAAGTCCCTCTCGATTGGGTGAAACTGGTTAACAATGTGTAACAGGGCACCC
Source organism: Alosa alosa (assembly GCF_017589495.1). NCBI lineage: Eukaryota > Metazoa > Chordata > Actinopteri > Clupeiformes > Clupeidae > Alosa > Alosa alosa. The sequence continues at coordinate 32,478,248 of NC_063195.1, read as the reverse complement.
ACAGAAATCTTCACAAGGATGTAGGCATACCCATGCATGCACACATACACATATGCAGATGCTGTCTTTCTCCCTCTGTTTCTCTTCCTTTCTCTCTCTCTCTCTCTCTCACACACACACACACACACACACACACACTCACACAAACATGACACTGTGTGCATCAGCACTAAAGCGATTTGTTCTTCCCCACATTTTCCCAGCTTAACAGGCCGCATAGAGCAGCACATAAACAAATATGATGGCCAAGCCCCTTCACTGTGACTCAGCTGGCAGGACGATCACCCTCTTCACCATCATCCTCTTCGCCACAGGCTTACTGTAAGATCGCCATCTTACTGTGGAGTCCATGCTTCTTTTCCCCAGACGTGCACTAAACTAGTGCGACAGAGCGGATGTGCGCTCGCTGTTGGTGACGATTCATAGCATTGCAGATTATAGCCCATCAGGGAGGGATGAGGATACATTAAGTGTGCATAGAGGACGCAGTACTCCAGGGATGGGGATCATAAATCTATTCTTAACTGCAAGGATGCTGCCATGTTTTGCCTGCACCAAGCACTCTGATCTCCTCCGTTAGTTGTAGTCCATGGCTCATGACGTACGCTCATGATGTGGCAACTGTTACGCAGGAGAAGCACACTATTAAAAAATCCTGTGCCATCTTATCTGCAAGACTGAAATGAGCAAACCCTCTGTAGCTGATACGTGCTCAGATAGAGAGCTTATTCGTTGACTGTTTAAACACTAGCACAGGTCAAATGGTTGCTGGGTTTTGATTCCTTCACTAATGGCCTTGCAGGTGAGGTGTGCAGTTGGGTGGGGGTTGGGGTGTAGGAAGCTTGTACAACAAGAGGAAACTTCATTTAAAGCCTATTTCAGTCAAGCACTTCCTGAGTGTCGCCACGGACACACTCTGTTTGTCAAGGAAGTGCTCTCTCTTCTTAAAAGCGCACAGGCAGCATTCTTAAAACATGAAGATGGTGTGTGTGTGTATGTGTGTGTTTGCATGTTCATGTGTGCCCTAGGGCTGACCTAACACCCCCAGATATAGGACAATGATGACTGTAACTATGAAATGATTTAAATATTTAACCAGGAAAACATGTCATGGTGGGGGATTTCCCTCCCTTTCAAAACAACAGGGTGTGTTTATGATTCAGACATCCACCTGTGCTGCAGAACAGGCTCTGATTTGGACTTTAAAAACTGTACACCACAATAGTACGTAGTAATGTACGTAGGCACAATGTTAACCGTAATGTTTATATGGTTAAGTACAATTACGGAACAAATGTCTAAGGTGAAAACTACGGCAGCTTCATGGGCTGTAATTACAAAGCTTACATCACAAACAGGTGTAATTATATAAAAGGAGCCATTTAGCTTACATAACATGGTCTTTACTCTTTACTCATGGTCTTGTGGTCTTTACTCATGGTCTTTACTCATGGTCTTTACTGATGGTCTTTACTGTTGGTCTTTACTCATGGTCTTTACTCTTAATTGGGCTTTTCTGGTGTATTATCTATTCATTTTCCTTTTGGGGCATCTAAATGACATTTCATACATTTCTAACAATTTCTAAGTATATTTCTCACATCAGCATTCTCAGTGCAGCTTGGACATCTTTTTGCAATGCACAGGAAAATGTCCCACTGAATGTCATGTGACTGCACTTAGAGCTGCAGGCCCATTATAAATCCCAGACAGCCTGGACCTGAGTGGTCCACACTTGGCTCAGCGGTACTTGGTGCAATGAGCTGCAAACAACTGACCACTTTGCACCAGTAACCTTTCATAAGGCTCAGTGTGTTGACAAAGCATCATTAATAAGGGGCAAGGCACACCATGAGTTTCTGCCCTTTGGCCTTTGTGTTTGACCGTGGGTAAAGAGACAGCCACATACCATTGCCACCACACACACATACCAGAGACACATAAGAGGGATGTGGAAATGGACGCCAAGCAGGAAGTTCTCAAACAGGAAGTTTCCGTTCTTTAGATGCAGGATTTGTCCCAGGCGAACAGGAAATACCAGAGATCCTTTAGGTGGAGGACTTCCCCTCTGTGGTCACTTCGTTGGGGGTTGTTTGGTCCCTTTTGTTTAGAGTCAAACCGCATCTCATCTCTAAAGAATGAGCTTGCTGTAAAAGTGGATTAGACCAGAAGAAGAGCTAATCATTTATTGCAGCTACTTGCTCTCAACCTTATCTCAACCTTTTGTTTGGAAATGCTGGCATGACCTCCAGCTGCCCCAGCTGCTGTTCAACTTCACCCTGATTTGAAGACTACTGGTCAGAACCTCAGTGGGGAGACGCATGTTTGTTGTTCTGTGTGAAAGGTAATTAGCGACTCCCTTCCTCGGGCAAAAGAACCTTGAGGTTTTTCTTGCCATTGTTACCTCAGACTAATGGCCTGGATGAGTCAGAAAAGTCCTAGATAACAGACTTCCTAAGGGCTGTCACGAATAGCCTTAGCCACGGCCAACGCAGCCACCACACACTGGTATTGTTATGGTCGGATAATCCACACATTGCTATTCGCTGTCGCAATCCCAGCATTGTCCCAGCAGTGGCCACGGCATAACAACAGACGCCTGTGAAGAATGTAGGCTTGGCCAGGAGACGTCAGCGAAGGGGAGAGCTAAGCTCCTTCCCTTGATGTTAAGACAGACAAGTGGTCGTCATCTTCTTAGAGTCACCTGTTATCACCCCATATAATCATGAAGCCAAGCACGCCTGCGAGCCAGAATCTCTGCTCACCTTACCGATGAGGAGACAAATCCGCTCACCTGGATTTGTCCACCACGGCCTTGGGCTGCCACTGACCATTGCCCCTGTAGTGGGTCTGTTTACAGCCGCTAAACTGCATCACATGACATTTTGTTTTCAAACGCTGCGTCACAAACACTTGCTATACATGAGCAGTGGCATTACATTTATTTCTCTTGGGGAATTCTGCAAGGCACATCTCAGAATGACAAGACTCCATAGCTCTGGCTGAGTACACATGCAACACACAGTGGAAACGGCCTTGTTTGTTTTATAATGCACAAAAGAGGAAGTTGTCGTTTTGGAGTTTAACTGTTGGGCTGACATTCGATGTGACATATCAGCTGAAGGGTAACAGCCATACAGTCATTTCTGGACTGCAGTATGGAATTCTTGTTACCCTCGACAAAGTAGAACTGATATTATTTTGGCCAAAATATATTTACCTACAACCTCGTTTCCAAAAGTGGAAAACTGTGTAAAATATAGATAAAAACAAAATGCTTTGCCTTACAACACATTCATTTACCAATGGAGCAGCACATTTGATGTCAGCATATTTCAAAAAAGTTGGAACAGAGGCATGTTTGTTATGATGTTTGTTTTATACCAAATCATAATTCCAGTTGATCTAATTAATTGTGCATTACACAACTTTCCCAGCCTTCTGTTCCCCCATCCCAACACTTTTTATGATGTGTTGATGTCATCAAATTCAAATGGAGCGTACATTTTTTTATAACATAGTACAACTTGTCTGTTTTAACATTTGATATGTTTTCTATGTTTCTTTTGAAACTAAATATAGGCTTATGGGATTTGCAGATTATCACATTTGACTTCCACAAGCTTACAATGCGAAAGATTATGTCCGTTTGGTTCCTTGCAATGATTGTAATGTTTTTCTACAGGCCCAAAAACCTGACCAAAAAGTCCACATAACATGTTGTCTCCTCCTCTCAATTTACAACATACTGTACTTCTGCATGCTTTTGAAATGACCTAACTAATACCTGTATATGATCACAGCCATGGAGATGACACACTGACACCATATACAGTAATTACAGTATAGCCAGCTTGTCAGGTTTTCATTGTGCACGCAGAGGGAGAGACACACAGACACACAATACAAACAATTAAATTTAGCTGCCATTGTGGGCGTTGGAAATGAGAGGGTTTCCATTTGAGCGTGTTGGTGTAGTGAGTGATGAGCTTCTGACATTTCACTGCATGGCAGTCTTAATGAGCTCATGAGAGAACGAAGAAAAGAGACAAAAAAAGCAGAAAGAGAAGCAGAGAGAGAGAGAATGCTAAGCAGTGAGAAAGAGAGAGAGAGAAGCAGTGAGAAAGAGAGACAGAGAGAGAGAGAATGCTAAGCAGTGAGAAAGAGAGACAGAGAGAGAGAGAGAAGCAGTGAGAAAGAGAGACCGAGAGAGAGAGAGAATGCTAAGCAGTGAGAAAGAAAGAGAAGCAGAGAGAGAGAGAATGCTAAGCAGTGAGAAAGAGAGAGAGAGAGAGAAGCAGAGAGAGAGAATTCTAAGCAGTGAGAAAGAGAGACAGAGAGAGAGAGAGAATGCTAAGCAGTGAGAAAGAGAGAGAGAGAATGCTAAGCAGTGAGAAAGAGAGAGAGAAAGAAAGAGAGGCAGAGAGAGAGAGAGCAGTGATCCGAGGAGAATGACTCATGTGTCGGTATTCTTTATCTCTCGCCTGCTTTTTTTTCAGACGCAGGGGGTTTGGGGGTTTGGGGGTCTCATCCTGTGGGTTTATGACTTCCCTTTTCCCTACCAGGTATTAGAGATGTAAAAGCTACTGTAGCAGAGGAGGCACATCCTGTGGCTGGAGGTTTTCTCCACCCCTCCCTCCTCCTCCTCCTCCTCCTCTTGTGGTGACACTGGTGAGGCACTGGCCCACTGCCTCCATTTCAGTTCAGTTTCTGGGACAGAAGGCTCACCCACGACATGACAACGCCGCAGCAGGGTGGAGGTGAGGTGGGGTGAGGTGGTTCCATTAGGGGCTGACGCTGCGCTAGCTGAGGAAGTCGTGGTCCAGTTCAGACACTGCATTGTGGGTGAGCTGGTCCATCCGACGGTAGATTTCATAACATCTTACAGCGTGTGTAGAGTGTGGAGTCATCACAGCTTTTCACAGCTACTAAAGGAAAGACAAAAATAATACATAATAGACATTTGGGGAGAGATATGTGTGTGTGTGTGTGTGTGTGTGTGTGTGTGTGTGTGTGTGTGTGTGTGTGTGTGTGTGTGTGTGTGTGTGTGTGTGTGTGTGTGTGTGTGTGTTTGTGTCAGGGGCAACTTGCAACTTGTCTCCAATTCCCTGTGGCCCTAGACATAAGAGGTCCTATAAGTGTGACTCATCCTACCCAGAATCATCTGCAGGGAGAGAGATAGACAGAGAGAGAGAGAAAAGGAGGGAGGGAGGGAGATGGGGAAGATAAATCAGCAGCATCAGAACACAGTCCAGAGTCCATACACATGTAGGCCAGAGCAGTCAGCGTTCCACTGACAAACTCAGTCCAATCTTACATAAGGCCAGAGCATCAGTCGCCTCTATTCACAAACTCAGTCCAATCTTACATAAGGCCAGCGCATCAGTCACCTCTATTCACAGTTATTTTAATTCACATAGAAGACCCAAAGAATTTCATTGTACTTGCTACTCTGTGCCTTTTTCAAATATGACAATAAATTGAATCCTTACGCATAGCAGTAGTGCTGTTTTATCATAACAAGTTACATAAATGTGAAGGTGAAAGGCTCATGGTAATGCTGTGTGGTAATGTGCCGAGACACTACTAAGTAGCCCACACAGACATCGACTATCCAGAGACACCACTATGAAGCCCATACGCACAGACATTGACTATCCAGAGCTTTGTGCAAACTGAACCTGGTGAGTCAGGCAGACGCTTAAAAGCAAATACCAAAACCGAGTCACTTGAAACAGATAAATATTTGCTAATTTCAGAGAGGCTCTGATGTCCACGACTCCACGACTTGTGCCCCCGTAGCGCAGCCGAGTGGCGGCATGATTCAGTGTGAATGATAACGGCTCCATTTTCCCACCACCTCCTTTCAGTCCATCTCCATGTTGTTCTCTTGGGTGATTGATTCACTGTGCTTTTCACTGGAGAGTCCAAGGCTTTCAATGGAAGTGTGGTAATACCTTTTGTTAGGGTGGGAGGGCTTCTGACATCTCAAACATGGACACACACACACTCACACACACATGGAAACACTCATGCATGCTTACACATGTGTGCACACATACACACACATACACATACACACACACACAAACACACCACGCATATACAGTACACATACATAGATTAAAGTTTAGCAAATGTGTTGTGTGCGTATGTTGTGTCCTGGGAAATCACCAGAAAACCCAACAGGATGCCATTGCTATCTGTTATTGGATGTCTGCTCCAGTTCTTTTCGTGATATTTCTCTGTGATCCCACTAACATACAGTACATATAAAGAAGAGGGCACCTTACCCTGTCTCTCTCTCTCATGCACACACACGCACACACACACACACACACACACAAACATACACATATCACATCACATTAACGTTGAGTTGCCATGGCTGTAATGACTCACAGGACATCTCAGACAGTCAGTTCCTCGTCGACAGTTATCAGCTGTCGGACCAGGAAGACAGTTGTGCTGACCTCAGCTCTACATATACAGTCACACACACACACACACATGCACAAGCAGAGAGAGAGAGGACACACACACAGAAAGACACATACACACACACTCACACATACACACAGAAAAACCCACGCACTAAGATACACATGAGCACAAACAGACACACTTAAGAACAGGAGCAGCAGTACTACCCATGCAGCAGTTGTGTTCAAGTCCTGTCAGCATTTGAGGCTTGGCACAAGACTGGCCATATCGCAAATACCTCTTGTGTTAAGGTGCAGGAACAAAGAGATCGACCACCAAATGTACCGAATCAATGTCCTTTTCTTTTATAAAGAAATGCAAGTAACTGGTAAATTGTATTGTAAAGTACTGACATTGGTATTGACAGTTTATTAACACAATATTTGCACTGTTGCACTTGTACAGTTCAACATTTAAATCCTTTGAACTCTATCATGGGACATGATTTGGCTTCACTGTTCGGTCACTTCATAGCTACATCTGCAGCATGTTATTACTGGTGCTATATGAACCCACAGATTTGAGCAGGAAACACATTTTCAATTTTCAACTGTGTGTGATCAGTGAAATTATATAAAAATACTCATTTTTATTTTTGTCCCGACCCCCTTCTTCTCACAATGTTCTTCTCACTAATTGAGACCCTGAAGATCACCAAATGACACTTAATGAGTGCAGACACAATCTCCAGGTGAAGCGCAAGGCTAAACGAGATGGCGGTTCTGTTCCCCTGGACTGCGTGTTCTCATCTGGAGAACAGCTTCCCGTCACATGCCCCAACCCCCAACCCCATCCACCCCGCCGGGTTTCCTGCCGCAACTGGCAACTGGTGACTTCCTGTCGGACAGGAAACGGGAGCAGCTCGGCCGGGCAGGATGCTGAGTCTGAAGACACCGGAGTGCGGCGGGGGCCTCTGGGCAAAGTGCTGGTCAGTGCATTTTCCTCTCCGCTCCACGGACCGCCAGACAATGCTCACCGCTACATACCACACATCTGCAGTCTTCAATGTACAAAACACTTTAGGAATAGTAGATTGGGAATCTTATACGAGACATTTATGTGAACCTTCACACAACATGAACTTAACTAACACTAGTGTTTATTAATGTAATATATAACGCATTGTTCATGCTGAACTGTTGTATTTCTCTTTCTTTAGACTAAAAGTATGTTTTGGAGAACTTCCAAAAATGAAGTTGAAGTAAATGTTATTTTAGGTCACACAACAGTTCCTTGCATAGAGAATTTTTTGGTGGCACGCAATCTGCAAATCATAAAGTTTACAGCAGAAAACCCTCCAGAGGCTCCAATCAACTGTGTGCACTATCATTAAGACAGCCCTCTGCAGTGTTTGTGGGCTTGGAGGCTGTTACTGTAATATGGGTCATTAATCTGTGAATGCCTGGTCACACCTTTTTCAGGAATAAGACAAACCAGCACGAGAGTGAAACGAGCAGTCACGACGCAATGATACTAGAGCCCAGAGATACATTCTTGCTGCAAGGTGTGGTGGTGTGGGAGGTATGCGCATGGAAAGGCATGTCTTTGAGTGGTAGAGAGAGAGAGAGAGAGAGAGAGAGGGAGCAAATCATCTCACATTGCAAGCAGAGCATGTAAATGCGTGCGTAGTGGAACTACCCGTGTGTGTGTGTGTGTGTGTGTGTGTGTGTGTGTGTTTGTGTGGTTGTGAGTGTGTTGTTGTGAGCATTTGTGAGTGACTACTTGAGGAAATGCCAGCGAGCCAGCGCTTGTTGCCTCTCGTCGTGAGCACCTGCTGAGGACACACACACACACACACACACACACACACACTCACACACACACACACACACACACACACACACACACACACACATGACACACCTTAGCAACTAGCAACCATCATTTCCCCTCAACAGACCCAACCTACACCCACAATTTTAAAAGAGGAAGAAAGTGGTGCACTTGAGTACACTGATGTCAAGACCATGTCAGATGGCACCGTGGGAATTAATTTTAGTAACACACCACCAAGGCCCAAACAACTCCCTCAGAGCAGCAGATGACTGGACAGTTGAACCTTGGAACAAAGGTCGAGTTCTGTAATGTTAGGTAGAGTTAGGTTAGGTTAGGTCGAGTTCTGTAATGTTAGGTAGAGTTAGGTTACGTTAGGTCGAGCCCCGTAATGTTAATTAGAGTTAGGTTAGGTTAGGTCGAGCTCTGTAATGTTAGGTAGAGTTAGGTTAGGTCGAGCTCCGTAATGTTAGGTAGAGTTAGGTTAGGTTAGGTCGAGTTCCATAATGTTAGGTAGAGTTAGGTTAGGTTAGGTCGAGTTCCATAATGTTAGGTAGAGTTAGGTTAGGTTAGAGTTAGGTTAGGTCGAATTCCGTAATGTTAGGTAGAGTTAGGTTAGGTTAGGTCGAGTTCCATAATGTTAGGTAGAGTTAGGTTAGGTTAGAGTTAGGTTAGGTCGAGTTCCGTAATGTTAGGTAGAGTTAGGTTAGGTTAGAGTTAGGTTAGGTCGAGTTCCATAATGTTAGGTAGAGTTAGGTTAGGTTAGAGTTAGGTTAGGTCGAGTTCCGTAATGTTAGGTAGAATTAGCTTAGGTTAGGTCGAGCTCCGTAATGTTAGGTAGAGTTCCTTAATGTTAGTTATTAGGTTTGGGCAGCCGTGGCCTACTGGTTAGGGCTTTGGGCTTGTAACAGGAGGGTTTCCGGTTCGATTCCCGACCCAGTAGGTAAAAATGTGGGCGGGGAAAGTGGTTGAGCACTGCTCTCCTATATGCCCACATCCACGGCTGAAGTGCCCTTGAGTAAGGCACTTAACCCGTCACTGCTCCTCGAGTGCCGCTGTAGCAGGCAGCTCACTGCTCTGGGTTAGTGTGTGCTTCACCTCACTGTGTGTTCACTGTGTGCTCTGTGTGTTCACTAATTCACAGATGGGATAGATGCATAGACCAAATTCCTTGTACACACAAGTATACTTGGCCTAGAAATCTGATTTACATTTAACATTCCGTAATGTTAGGTAGAGTTAGGTTAGGTTAGCTGATGGATGAGATAATACTGTTGGGGTAATCAGGTACTTCTTGTACCATACATCATCGGCTTCATTTGGAGGTAGATGTAGTTTCATTGGTCAAAAACAGAGATCATTGCAGACTTCATTCACTAACGTAATTCAGAAGGCTTTCCCCTCACTATTCACATCAGTACATACAATTGACTTCACTTGGTTTTATAGCATTATTTGTACAAAAGATATCAATGACAGTATGGACCTGAAAGGTTTTGTGTTCCTGAAAATGAATGCACCATGCAACACGAGTATGGATCAGGCAACATAACATGGGAAGGGCCAGAGATTTCCAAATGTATTAGATAATTAGATGTGAAAGGAACCTGAAAGTCTATCTCCGCATGAGTGCGGAATATCACAGCAGGCCTGTGATGGCCATCAGAATTTAGGAACAAACATGTTTGAGCAGCTCAGCAGAAGTGGCGTGTATTCAGTTTTCAGGATGAGAAGGAAGTGATTTCTCCCCCTGGGCACAGCATTGTGTGTGTGTGTGTGTGTGTGTGTGTGTGTGTGTGTGTGTGTGTGTGTGTGTGTGTGTGTGTGTGTGTGTGTGTGTGTGTGGGATATAGAGGGACTCCTGCCCCGGGAAGGTAACTAGAGTGTGGATGGAGAGGTTGGACGGAGATGGACGGAGGGGGTGGTGGTGTGGGGGGGGGGGGGCAGTATGGAGCCTAAGAGCGGCTCCTGTTTATGCAACATCCTGCCAACAGCCTGCGTCGGTGAATAATCTGCCCCAATCTGTTCCCAGCCTGCTCACACTGCTGCCACTGCCAATGCCCCACAGAGAAGGAGAGAGGAGAGGGAGGGAGGGGAGAGGGGAGGGAGAGGGAGAGGGAGAGAGGGAGTTAGAGAGGGGGAGAGAGAGGGAAATGTGCCTCTCTACACATCGTCATATACTCTCGTTCTCTCTCCCCCTCTCTCATACTCAGAGCTGTATGCCAAGAAAGCTACGTCTCTACGTCAGACAAGAGGCTCTCCGGCACTTTTCCTTTTCTCTCTCTCTCTCTCTCTCTCTCTCTCTCTCTCTCTCTCTCTCTCTCATCCTCCATCCCTCTGTTTCATGCATAAATAAATGTGATGGGAAATATGCTTCAGGATACCAATACTCAATTACATTTAGCTTTGCAATGTACAAACATTCGTCCCATTTGGCAATGAAAAAAGATCAATAATAGTAAATAATCAAGCACAGCATATCAATGAGCTGGTCTCTAGACTCTCTTCTCTCTCTCTCTCCATCTCTCTCTCTCTCTCTCTCTATCTCCCCCTCTCACTCTGTGCTAAAGTGATTCTGTGAAGAGCGCATTGGCGGATTTCCGGCGGTTGGCGGGCCATTGGTAAACCGGACACAGCTCTGCTGCACTCAGCGCTCAGAGTGGCCTACATTTCATACAGTGGCTGCCTCAGTGCAGCATACCAACCCGTGGAGGGATGCAGACAAGGCTTCCGGTGGTTAGAGTAGGGAAGGGAAACCATGTGTGTGTCTGTGTGTGTGTGTGTGTGTGTGTGTGTGTGTGTGTGTGTGTGTGTGTGTGTGTGTGTGTGATCTCACCAAAGGTATCCAACAAGTCTCCAACATGGCTCTAGCACATGCCAATGCATCAACACACTCACCCATACATGCACACACACACACACACACACACACACACACACACACACACACACACAAATGCATTCATTTGAACTTCTTCATGTGTGCAAGGATGTAAAGCCACATCAATATGAGGTTGAATATGTGGTGAGGAACCCAGTGTTGCGCTGCGGCCTGTGATGTGGCCATGAGCAGGACGACTGACTCTGCTGGGTGGGGTGGCACCTCTGCGCATCATGAAAGGAATTAATGTCAAATGTGTGTGTGTGTGTGTTGTTGGGGCAGAGTTAGGTTTGTGATTGTGTTGTTGTATGAGCGCGCACGTGTGTGTGTGTCTGTGTGTAAGTGTGTGTTTGTGTGTGTGTGCGCGCATTTCTAATGACAATAGTGAATGTGATGGCTATTTCCTGTGATAACACACACCCTCACACACGTACTCACAAGTACTCATGTTGCTCATGCAAGGGAACCACATGGGTTTGCACTCACACTCGTACCTCACACTCATACACACACACACACACACACACACACACTTACACACACACAATGAGAAGAGAGTATC